>NW_024544959.1:0-79303 GCF_018167655.1 Microtus oregoni
GCACACAGCACCCTGAGCACTGAGCACCCAGCACCCTGAGTACTGAGCACCGAGCACCCTGAGTACTGAGCACCCAGCACCCCGAGCACTGAGCACCCAGCACCCTGAGCACTGAGCACCCCAGCATACTGCGTACTGAGCACCCAGCACCCTGAGTACTGAGCACCCAGCACCCAGAGCACTGAGCACCCAGCACCCTGAGTACTGAGCATCCAGCACCCCGAGCACTGAGCACCCAGCACCCTGAGTACTGAGCACTGAGCACCCAGCACCCCGAGCACTGAGCACCCAGCACCCTGTGTACTGAGCACTGAGTACCCAGCACCCCGAGCACTGAGCACCCAGCACCCTGAGCACTGAGCACCCTGAGGACTGAGCACCCAGCACCCTGAGCACTGAGCACCCAGCACCCTGAGCACTGAGCACCCAGCACCCCAGAGCACTGAGCCCTGAGCACCCTGAGTACTGAGCACTGAGCACCCTGAGCACTGAGCACCGAGCACCCTGAGTACTGAGCACTGAGCACCCAACACCCCAAGCACTGAGCACCCTGAGTACTGAGCACCCAGCACCCTGAGTAATGAGCACCCCAGCACCCTGAGTACTGAGCACCCAGCTCCCTGAGTACTGAGCACCCAGCACCCCGAGCACTGATCACCCAGCACCCTGAGTACTGAGCACTGAGCACACAGCACCCCGAGCACTGAGCACCCAGTACCCTGTGTACTGAGCACTGAGTACCCAGTACCCCGAGCACTGCGACCCAGCACCCTGAGCACTGAGCACCCAGCACCCCGAGTACTGAGCACCCAGCACCCCGAGCATGGGGCACCCAGCACCCTGAGCAATGAGCACCCAGCACCCCGAGCAATGAGCACCCAGCACCCTGAGTACTGAGCACCGAGCACCCCGAGTACTGAGCACCCAGCAACCTGAGCACTGAGCACCCAGCACCCCCAGCAATGAGCACCCAGCACCCTGAGTACTGAGCACCCAGCACCCCGAGTACTGAGCACCCAGCAACCTGAGAACCGAGCAGCCAGCACCCCCAGCAATGAGCTCCCAGCACCCTGACTACTGAGCACCCAGCACCCCCAGCAATGAGCACCCAGCACCCTGAGTACTGAGCACCCGGCACCCCGAGTACTGAGCACCCAGCAACCTGAGAACCGAGCAGCCAGCACCCCGAGCGCTGAGCACCAAGCACCCTGAGCACTGAGCACCCAGCACCCTGAGTACTGAGCACTGAGCACCCCGAGTACTGAACACCCAGCACTCCGAGCGCTGAGCAGCCAGCACCCTGAGTACTGAGCACCCAACACCCTGAGTACTGAGCACCCAGCACCCTGAGCACTGAGCACCCAGCACCCTGAGTACTAAGCACCCAACACCCCAAGCACTGAGCACCCTGAGAACTGAGCACCCAGCACCCCAAGCACTGAGCACCCCGAGCACTGAGCAGCCAGTACCCTGAGTACTGAGCACCGAGCACCCTGAGTACTGAGCAGCCAGCACCCTGAGAACTGAGCACCCAGCATACTGAGCACCGAGCACCCAGCACCCTGAGTACTGAGTACACAGCACCCTGAGCACTGAGCACCCAGCACCCTGAGTACTGAGCACCGAGCACCCTGAGTACTGAGCACCCAGCACCCCGAGCACTGAGCACCCAGCACCCTGAGCACTGAGCACCCAGCATACTGAGTACTGAGCACCCAGCACCCTGAGCACTGAGCACCCAGAACCCTGAGCACTGAGCACCCAGCACCCTGAGTACTGAGCATCCAGCACCCCGAGCACTGAGCACCCAGGACCCTGAGTACTGAGCACTGAGCACCCAGCACCCCGAGCACTGAGCACCCAGCACCCTGTGTACTGAGCACTGAGTACCCAGCACCCCGAGCACTGAGCACCCAGCACCCTGAGCACTGAGCACCCTGAGTACTGAGCACCCAGCACCCTGAGCACTGAACACCCAGCACCCCGAGCACTGAGCACCCAGCACCCAGAGCACTGAGCACTGAGCACCCTGAGCACTGAGCACCGAGCACCCTGAGTACTGAGCACTGAGCACCCAACACCCCAAGCACTGAGCACCCTGAGCACTGAGCACCCAGCACCCCAAGCACTGAGCACCCTGAGTACTGAGCACCCAGCACCCTGAGTAATGAGCACCCAGCACCCTGAGTACTGAGCACCCAGCTCCCTGAGTACTGAGCACCCAGCACCCCGAGCACTGAGCACCCAGCACCCTGAGTACTGAGCACTGAGCACACAGCACCCCGAGCACTGAGCACCCAGCACCCTGTGTACTGAGCACTGAGTACCCAGTACCCCGAGCACTGCGACCCAGCACCCTGAGCACTGAGCACCCAGCACCCCGAGTACTGAGCACCCAGCACCCCGAGCATGGGGCACCCAGCACCCTGAGCACTGAGCACCCAGCACCCCGAGCAATGAGCACCCAGCACCCTGAGTACTGAGCACCGAGCACCCCGAGTACTGAGCACCCAGCAACCTGAGCACTGAGCACCCAGCACCCCCATCAATGAGCACCCAGCACCCTGAGTACTGAGCACCAGGCACCCCGAGTACTGAGCACCCAGCAACCTGAGAACCGAGCAGCCAGCACCCTCAGCAATGAGCACCCAGCACACTGAGTACTGAGCACCCAGCACCCCCAGGAATGAGCACCCAGCACCCTGAGTACTGAGCACCCCGCACCCCGAGTACTGAGCACCCAGCAACCTGAGAACCGAGCAGCCAGCACTCCGAGCGCTGAGCACCCAGCACCCTGAGCACTGAGCACCCAGCACCCTGAGTACTGAGCACTGAGCACCCCGAGTACTGAGCACCCAGCACCCCGAGCACTGAGCACCCAGCACCCTGAGTACTGAGCACCCAGCACCCTGAGTACTGAGCACCCAGCACCCTGAGCACTGAGCACCCATCACCCTGAGTACTAAGCACCCAACACCCCAAGCACTGAGCACCCTGAGTACTGAGCACCCAGCACCCCAAGCACTGAGCACCCCGAGCACTGAGCAGCCAGTACCCTGAGTACTGAGCACCGAGCACCCTGAGTACTGAGCAGCCAGCACCCTGAGAACTGAGCACCCAGCACCCCGAGCGCTGAGCACCCAGCACCCTGAGAACTGAGCACCCAGCACCCTGAGCACTGAGCACCCAGCACCCTGAGTACTGAGCACCGAGCACCCTGAGTACTGAGCACCCAGCACCCCGAGCACTGAGCACCCAGCACCCTGAGCACTGAGCACCCAGCATACTGAGTACTGAGCACCCAGCACCCTGAGCACTGAGCACCCAGCACCCTGAGCACTGAGCACCCAGCACCCTGAGTACTGAGCATCCAGCACCCCGAGCACTGAGCACCCAGCACCCTGAGTACTGAGCACTGAGCACCCAGCACCCCGAGCACTGAGCACCCAGCACCCTGTGTACTGAGCACTGAGTACCCAGCACCCCGAGCACTGAGCACCCAGCACCCTGAGCACTGAGCACCCTGATTACTGAGCACCCAGCACCCTGAGTACTGAGCACCCAGCACCCCGAGCACTGAGCACCCAGCACCCAGAGCACTGAGCACTGAGCACCCTGAGTACTGAGCACTGAGCACCCTGAGCACTGAGCACCGAGCACCCTGAGTACTGAGCAGTGAGCACCCAACACCCCAAGCACTGAGCACCCTGAGCACTGAGCACCCAGCACCCCAAGCACTGAGCACCCTGAGTACTGAGCACCCAGCACCCTGAGTAATGAGCACCCAGCACCCCGAGCTCTGAGCACCCAGCACCCTGAGTACTAAGCACCGAGCAACCTGAGTACTGAGCAGCCAGCACCCTGAGTACTGAGCACCCAGCGTACTGAGCACCGAGCACCCAGCACCCTGAGTACTGAGCACCCAGCACCCTGAGCACTGAGCACCCAGCACCCTGAGTACTGAGCACCAAGCACCCCGAGTACTGAGCACCCAGCACCCCGAGCACTGAGCACCCAGCACCCCGAGCACTGAGCACCCAGCACCCCGAGCACTGAGCACACAGCACCCCGAGCACTGAGCACCCAGCACCCCGAGCACTGCGCACACAGCACCCCGAGCACCGAGCATCCTGAGTACTACGCACCGAGCACCCTGAGCACTGAGCACCCAGCACCCTTAGCACTGAGCACCCAGTACCCTGAGTACTGAGCACCCAGCACCCCGAGCACTGAGCACACAGCACCCTGAGCACTGAGCACCCATCTCCCCGAGCAGTGAGCACCCAGTACCCTGAGCCCTGAGCTACCTGAGTCCTGAGCACTGAGTACCCTGAGTACTGAGCACTGAGCACCCTGAGTACTGAGCACCCAGCACCCTGAGCAATGAGCACCCAGAGTACTGAGCACCCAGCACCCTGAGCACTGAGCACAGAGCACCTAGAGCACTGAGCACCCAGCACCCGGAGTACTGAGCACCCAGCACCCTGAGTACTAAGCACCAAGTACCCTGAGTACTGAGCACCCAATACCCTGAGCACTGAACACACAGCACCCTGAATACTGAGCACCCCGAGCACTGAGCACCCAGCACCCAGAGCACTGAGCACTGAGCACCCTGAGTACTGAGCACTGAGCACCCTGAGCACTGAGCACCATGCACCCTGAGTACTGAGCACCCAGCACCCTGAGCACTGAGGACCGAGCACCCTGAGTACTAAGCACCCAGCACCCTGAGTACTGAGCACCCAGCACCCTGAGCACTGAGCACCAAGAACGCTGAGTACTGAGCACTGAGCACCCTGAGTACTGAGCACCGAGCACCCTGAGCATTGAGCACCCAGCACGCTGAGAACTGAGCACTGAGCACCCTGAGCGCTGAGCACCCAGCACCCTGAGTACTGAGCACCGAGCACCCTGAGTACTGAGCACCCAGCACTCTGAGCACTGAGCACCCAGCACCCTGTGCACTGAGACACCCAGCACCCCGAGCACTGAGCACCCAGCACCCC
Organism: Microtus oregoni; assembly: GCF_018167655.1. Taxonomy (NCBI): domain Eukaryota; kingdom Metazoa; phylum Chordata; class Mammalia; order Rodentia; family Cricetidae; genus Microtus; species Microtus oregoni. The sequence continues at coordinate 5,010 of NW_024544959.1, forward strand.
GAGTACTGAGCACCCAGCAACCTGAGAACAGAGCAGCCAGCACCCTGAGCGCTGAGCACCCAGCACCCTGAGCACTGAACACCCAGCACCCTGAGTACTGAGCACTGAGCACCCCGAGTACTGAGCACCCAGCACCCCGAGCACTGAGCACCCAGCACCCTGAGTACTGAGCACCCAGCACCCTGAGTACTGAGCACCCAGCACCCTGAGCACTGAGCACCCAGCACCCTGAGTACTAAGTACCCAACACCCCAAGCACTGAGCACCCTGAGTACTGAGCACCCACCACCCCAAGCACTGAGCACCCCGAGCACTGAGCAGCCAGCACCCTGAGTACTGAGCACCGAGCACCCTGAGTACTGAGCTGCCAGCACCCTGAGTACTGAGCACCCAGCATACTGAGCACCGAGCACCCAGCACCCTGAGTACTGAGCACACAGCACCCTGAGCACTGAGCACCCAGCACCCTGAGTACTGAGCACTGAGCACCCAGCATACTGCGTACTGAGCACCCAGCACCCTGAGTACTGAGCACCCAGCACCCTGAGCACTGAGCACCCAGCACCCTGAGTACTGAGCATCCAGCACCCCGAGCACTGAGCACCCAGCACCCTGAGTACTGAGCACTGAGCACCCAGCACCCCGAGCACTGAGCACCCAGCACCCTGTGTACTGAGCACTGAGTACCCAGCACCCCGAGCACTGAGCACCCAGCACCCTGAGCACTGAGCACCGTGAGTACTGAGCACCCAGCACCCTGAGCACTGAGCACCCAGCACCCCGAGCACTGAGCACCCAGCACCCAGAGCACTGTGCACTGAGCACCCTGAGTACTGAGCACTGAGCACCCTGAGCACTGAGCACCGAGCACCCTGAGTACTGAGCACTGAGCACCCAACACCCCAAGCACTGAGCACCCTGAGCACTGAGCACCCAGCACCCCAAGCACTGAGCACCCAGCACCCTGTGTACTGAGCACTGAGTACCCAGTACCCCGAGCACTGCGACCCAGCACCCTGAGCACTGAGCACCCAGCACCCCGAGTACTGAGCACCCAGCACCCCGAGCATGGGGCACCCAGCACCCTGAGCACTGAGCACCCAGCACCCCGAGCAATGAGCACCCAGCACCCTGAGTACTGAGCACCGAGCACCCCGAGTACTGAGCACCCAGCAACCTGAGCAATGAGCACCCAGCACCCCCAGCAATGAGCACCCAGCACCCTGAGTACTGAGCACCCAGCATCCCGAGTACTGAGCACCCAGCAACCTGAGAACCGAGCAGCCAGCACCCCGAGCGCTGAGCACCCAGCACCCTGAGAACTGAGCACCCAGCACCCTGAGTACTGTGCACTGAGCACCCTGAGTACTGAGCACCCAGCACCCTGAGTACTGAGCACCCAGCACCCTGAGTACTGAGCACCCAGCACCCTGAGCACTGAGCACCCAGCACCCTGAGTACTAAGCACCCAACACCCCAAGCACTGAGCACCCTGAGTACTGAGCACCCAGCACCCCAAGCACTGAGCACCCCGAGCACTGAGCAGCCAGTACCCTGAGTACTGAGCACCGAGCACCCTGAGTACTGAGCAGCCAGCACCCTGAGAACTGAGCAGCCAGCATACTGAGCACTGAGCACCCAGCATCCTGAGTACTGAGCACCGAGCACCCTGAGTACTGAGCACCCAGCACCCCGAGCACTGAGCACCCAGCACCCTGAGCACTGAGCACCCAGCATAATGAGTACTGAGCACCCAGCACCCTGAGCACTGAGCACCCAGCACCCTCAGCACTGAGCACCCAGCACCCTGAGTACTGAGCATCCAGCAACCCGAGCACTGAGCACCCAGCACCCTGAGCACTGAGCACTGAGGACTGAGCACCCTGAGGACTGAGCACCCAGCACCCTGAGCACTGAGCACCCAGCATCCTGAGCACTGAGTACTGAGCACCCAGCACGCTGAGCACTGAGCACCCAGCACCCTGAGTACTGAGCACTGAGCACCCCGATTACTGAGCACCCAGCACCCCGAGCGCTGAGCACCCAGCACCCTGAGCACTGAGCACCCAGCACCCTGAGTACTGAGCACTGAGCACCCCGAGCACTGAGCACCGAGCACCCCGAGCACTGAGCACCCAGCACCCCGAGCACTGAGCACTGAGCACCCAGCACCCCGAGCACTGAGCACCCAGCACCCTGAGCACTGAGCACCCAGCACCCGAGTACTGATCACCAAGCACCCTGAGTACTGAGCACCCAGCACCCTGAGTACTGAGCACACAGCACCCCGAGCACTGAGCACTGAGCACCCAGCACCCTGAGCACTGAGCACCCAGCACCCGAGTACTGATCACCCAGCACCCTGAGTACTGAGCACCCAGCACCCTGAGTACTGAGCACACAGCACCCCGAGCACTGAGCACTGAGCACCCAGCACCCTGAGTACTAAGCACCCAACACCCCAAGCACTGAGCACCCCGAGCACTGAGCAGCCAGCACCCTGAGTACTGAGCACCGAGCACCCTGAGTACTGAGCTCCCAGCACCCTGAGTACTGAGCACCGAGCACCCTGAGCACCGAGCTCCCAGCACGCTGAGTACTGAGCACCCAGCACCCTGAGCACTGAGCACCCAGCACCCTGAGTACTGAGCACCGAGCACCCTGACTACTGAGCACCCAGCACCCCGAGCACTGAGCACCCAGCACCCTGAGCAATGAGCACCCAGCATACTGAGTACTGAGCACACAGCACCCTGAGTACTGTGCACCCAGCACCCTGAGCACTGAGCACACAGCACCCTGAGTACTGAGCATCCAGCACCCCGAGCACTGAGCACCCAGCACCCTGAGTACTGAGCACTGAGCACCCAGCACCCCGAGCACTGAGCACCCAGCACCCTGTGTACTGAGCACTGAGTACACAGCACCCCGAGCACTGAGCACCCAGCACCCTGAGCACTGAGCACCCTGAGTACTGAGCACCCAGCACCCTGAGTACTGAGCACCCAGCACCCTGAGTACTGAGCACCCAGCACACCGAGCACTGAGTACCCAGCACCCTGAGCACTGAGCACCCAGCACACTGAGCACTGAGCACCAAGCACCCTGAGCACTGAGCACCCAGCACCCTGAGTTCTGAGCACTGAGCACCCAGCACCCCGAGCACTGAGCACCCAGCACCCTGAGTACTGAGCACTGAGCACCCAGCACCCCGAGCACTGAGCACCCAGCACCCTGAGCACTGAGCACCAAACACCCGAGTACTGAGCACCCAGCACCCTGAGTAGTGAGCACCCAGCTCCCTGAGCACTGAGCACCCAGCACCCTGAGCACTGAGCACCCAGCACCCTGAGTACTGAGCACCGAGCACCCTGAGTACTGAGCACTGAGCACCCTGAGCACTGAGCACCCTGCACCCTGAGTACTGAGCAACCAGCACCCTGAGCACTGAGGACCGAGCACCCTGAGTACTAAGCACCCAGCACCCTGAGTACTGAGCACCCAGCACCCTGAGCACTGAGCACCCAGCACGCTGAGTACTGAGCACTGAGCACCCTGAGTACTGAGCACCGAGCACCCTGAGCACTGAGCACCCAGCACGCTGAGTACTGAGCACTGAGCACCCAGCACTCTGAGCACTGAGCACCCAGCACCCTGAGCACTGAGACACCCAGCACCCCGAGCACTGAGCACCCAGCACCCCGAGCACTGAGCACCCTGCACCCTGAGCACTGAGCCTGAGCACCCTGAGTACTGAGCACTGAGCACCCTGAGTACTGAGCACTGAGCACCCTGAGTACTGAGCACCCAGCACCCCGAGCACTGAGCACCGAGCACCCTGAGCACTGAGCACCCAGCACCCTGAGTACTAAGCACCCAGCACCCTGAGTACTGAGCACCCAGCACCCTGAGTACTGAGCACCCAGCGTACTGAGCACCGATTACCCCGAGCACTGAGCACCCAGCACCCTGAGTACTGAGCACCCAGCACCCTGAGCACTGAGCACCCAGCACCCTGAGTACTGAGCACCGAGCACCCTGAGTACTGAGCACCCAGCACCCTGAGTACTGAGCACCCAGCACCCTGAGTACTGAGCACCCAGCGTACTGAGCACCGAGCACCCAGCACCCTGAGTACTGAGCACCCAGCACCCTGAGCACTGAGCACCCAGCACCCTGAGTACTGAGCACTGAGCACCGCGAGTACTGAGCACCGAGCACACCGAGCACTGAGCACCCAGCATCCCGAGCACCGAGCACCCTGTGTACTGAGCACCCAGCACCCTGAGCACTGAGCACCCAGCACCCTGAGCACTGAGCACCCAGCACCCTGAGTACTGAGCACCGAGCACCCCGAGCACTGAGCACCCAGCACCCTGAGCACTGAGCAACCTTAGTACTGAGCACTGAGCACCCTGAGCACTGAGCACCCAGCACCCTGAGTACTAAGCACCCAGCACCCTGAGTACTGAGCACCCAGCACCCTGAGTACTGAGCACCCAGCGTACTGAGCACCGATTACCCCGAGCACTGAGCACCCAGCACCCTGAGTACTGAGCACCCAGCACCCTGAGCACTGAGCACCCAGCACCCTGAGTACTGAGCACCGAGCACCCTGAGTACTGAGCACCCAGCACCCCAAGCACTGAGCACCCCGAGCACTGAGCAGCCAGTACCCTGAGTACTGAGCACCGAGCACCCTGAGTACTGAGCAGCCAGCACCCTGAGAACTGAGCAGCCAGCATACTGAGCACTGAGCACCCAGCATCCTGAGTACTGAGCACCGAGCACCCTGAGTACTGAGCACCCAGCACCCCGAGCACTGAGCACCCAGCACCCTGAGCACTGAGCACCCAGCATAATGAGTACTGAGCACCCAGCACCCTGAGCACTGAGCACCCAGCACCCTCAGCACTGAGCACCCAGCACCCTGAGTACTGAGCATCCAGCAACCCGAGCACTGAGCACCCAGCACCCTGAGCACTGAGCACTGAGGACTGAGCACCCTGAGGACTGAGCACCCAGCACCCTGAGCACTGAGCACCCAGCATCCTGAGCACTGAGTACTGAGCACCCAGCACGCTGAGCACTGAGCACCCAGCACCCTGAGTACTGAGCACTGAGCACCCCGATTACTGAGCACCCAGCACCCCGAGCGCTGAGCACCCAGCACCCTGAGCACTGAGCACCCAGCACCCTGAGTACTGAGCACTGAGCACCCCGAGCACTGAGCACCGAGCACCCCGAGCACTGAGCACCCAGCACCCCGAGCACTGAGCACTGAGCACCCAGCACCCCGAGCACTGAGCACCCAGCACCCTGAGCACTGAGCACCCAGCACCCGAGTACTGATCACCAAGCACCCTGAGTACTGAGCACCCAGCACCCTGAGTACTGAGCACACAGCACCCCGAGCACTGAGCACTGAGCACCCAGCACCCTGAGCACTGAGCACCCAGCACCCGAGTACTGATCACCCAGCACCCTGAGTACTGAGCACCCAGCACCCTGAGTACTGAGCACACAGCACCCCGAGCACTGAGCACTGAGCACCCAGCACCCTGAGTACTAAGCACCCAACACCCCAAGCACTGAGCACCCCGAGCACTGAGCAGCCAGCACCCTGAGTACTGAGCACCGAGCACCCTGAGTACTGAGCTCCCAGCACCCTGAGTACTGAGCACCGAGCACCCTGAGCACCGAGCTCCCAGCACGCTGAGTACTGAGCACCCAGCACCCTGAGCACTGAGCACCCAGCACCCTGAGTACTGAGCACCGAGCACCCTGACTACTGAGCACCCAGCACCCCGAGCACTGAGCACCCAGCACCCTGAGCAATGAGCACCCAGCATACTGAGTACTGAGCACACAGCACCCTGAGTACTGTGCACCCAGCACCCTGAGCACTGAGCACACAGCACCCTGAGTACTGAGCATCCAGCACCCCGAGCACTGAGCACCCAGCACCCTGAGTACTGAGCACTGAGCACCCAGCACCCCGAGCACTGAGCACCCAGCACCCTGTGTACTGAGCACTGAGTACACAGCACCCCGAGCACTGAGCACCCAGCACCCTGAGCACTGAGCACCCTGAGTACTGAGCACCCAGCACCCTGAGTACTGAGCACCCAGCACCCTGAGTACTGAGCACCCAGCACACCGAGCACTGAGTACCCAGCACCCTGAGCACTGAGCACCCAGCACACTGAGCACTGAGCACCAAGCACCCTGAGCACTGAGCACCCAGCACCCTGAGTTCTGAGCACTGAGCACCCAGCACCCCGAGCACTGAGCACCCAGCACCCTGAGTACTGAGCACTGAGCACCCAGCACCCCGAGCACTGAGCACCCAGCACCCTGAGCACTGAGCACCAAACACCCGAGTACTGAGCACCCAGCACCCTGAGTAGTGAGCACCCAGCTCCCTGAGCACTGAGCACCCAGCACCCTGAGCACTGAGCACCCAGCACCCTGAGTACTGAGCACCGAGCACCCTGAGTACTGAGCACTGAGCACCCTGAGCACTGAGCACCCTGCACCCTGAGTACTGAGCAACCAGCACCCTGAGCACTGAGGACCGAGCACCCTGAGTACTAAGCACCCAGCACCCTGAGTACTGAGCACCCAGCACCCTGAGCACTGAGCACCCAGCACGCTGAGTACTGAGCACTGAGCACCCTGAGTACTGAGCACCGAGCACCCTGAGCACTGAGCACCCAGCACGCTGAGTACTGAGCACTGAGCACCCAGCACTCTGAGCACTGAGCACCCAGCACCCTGAGCACTGAGACACCCAGCACCCCGAGCACTGAGCACCCAGCACCCCGAGCACTGAGCACCCTGCACCCTGAGCACTGAGCCTGAGCACCCTGAGTACTGAGCACTGAGCACCCTGAGTACTGAGCACTGAGCACCCTGAGTACTGAGCACCCAGCACCCCGAGCACTGAGCACCGAGCACCCTGAGCACTGAGCACCCAGCACCCTGAGTACTAAGCACCCAGCACCCTGAGTACTGAGCACCCAGCACCCTGAGTACTGAGCACCCAGCGTACTGAGCACCGATTACCCCGAGCACTGAGCACCCAGCACCCTGAGTACTGAGCACCCAGCACCCTGAGCACTGAGCACCCAGCACCCTGAGTACTGAGCACCGAGCACCCTGAGTACTGAGCACCCAGCACCCTGAGTACTGAGCACCCAGCACCCTGAGTACTGAGCACCCAGCGTACTGAGCACCGAGCACCCAGCACCCTGAGTACTGAGCACCCAGCACCCTGAGCACTGAGCACCCAGCACCCTGAGTACTGAGCACTGAGCACCTCGAGTACTGAGCACCGAGCACACCGAGCACTGAGCACCCAGCATCCCGAGCACCGAGCACCCTGTGTACTGAGCACCCAGCACCCTGAGCACTGAGCACCCAGCACCCTGAGCACTGAGCACCCAGCACCCTGAGTACTGAGCACCGAGCACCCCGAGCACTGAGCACCCAGCACCCTGAGCACTGAGCAACCTTAGTACTGAGCACTGAGCACCCTGAGTACTGAGCACTGAGCACCCTGAGTACTGAGCACCCAGCACCCTGAGTACTGAGCACCAAGCTCCCTGAGCAATGATCACCCTGAGTACTGAGCACCCAGCACCCTGAGTACTAAGCAGCGAGCACCCTGAGTACTGAGCACTGAGCACCCCGAGTACTGAGCACCAAGCACCCCGAGCACTGAGCACCCAGAACCCCTTGCACCGAGCACCCTGAGTACTGAGCACCCAGCACCCTGAGCACTGAACACACAGCACCCTGAGTACAGAAAACCCCTAGCACTGAGAACCCAGCACCCTGAGTACTGAGCACCGAGCACACTGAGCACTGAGCACCCAGCACCCCGAGCACTGAGCACCCAGCACCCTGAGTACTGAGCACCCAGCACCCTGAGTACTGAGCACCCAGCACACCGAGCACTGAGTACCCAGCACCCTGAGCACTGAGCACCCAGCACACTGAGCACTGAGCACCAAGCACCCTGAGCACTGAGCACCCAGCACCCAGAGTTCTGAGCACTGAGCACCCAGCACCCCGAGCACTGAGCACCCAGCACCCTGAGTACTGAGCACTGAGCACCCAGCACCCCGAGCACTGAGCACCCAGCACCCTGAGCACTGAGCACCCAACACCCGAGTACTGAGCACCCAGCACCCTGAGTAGTGAGCACCCAGCTCCCTGAGTACTGAGCACCCAGCACCCCGAGTACTGAGCACCCAGCACCCTGAGTACTGAGCACCCAGCACCCCGAGCACTAAGCACACAGCACCCAGAGCACTGAGGACCCAGCACCCTGAGCACTGAGCAGCCAGCACCCTGAGTACTGAGCACCGAGCACCCTGAGTACTGAGCACCCAGCACCCTGAGCACTGATCACCCAGCACCCTGAGTACTGAGCACCAAGTACCCTGAGTACTGAGCACCCAGCAACCCGAGCACTGAGCACCCAGCACCCTGAGTACTGAGCACTGAGAACACAGCACCCCGAGAAATGAGCACCCAGCACCCTGTGTACTGAGCACTGAGTACCCAGTACCCCGAGCACTGAGACCCAGCACCCTGAGCACTGAGCACCCAGCACCCCGAGTACTGAGCACCCAGCACCCCGAGCACTGAGCACCCAGCACCCCGAGCACTGAGCACCAAGCACCCCGAGCAATGAGCACCCAGCACCCTGAGTACTGAGCACCCAGCACCCCGAGTACTGAGCACCCAGCAACCTGAGAACCGAGCAGCCAGCACCCCGAGCACTGAGCACCCAGTACACTGAGCACTGAGCACCCAGCACCCTGAGTACTGAGCACTGAGCACCCTGAGTACTGAGCACCCAGCACCCCGAGCACTGAGCACCGAGCACCCCGAGCACTGAGCACCCAGCGCCCCGAGCACTGAGCACCCAGCAGCCCGAGCACTGATCACCCAGCACCCTGAGCACTGAGCACCCAGCACCCTGAGCACTGAGCACCCAGCACCCCGAGCACTGAGCACCCAGCACCCCGAGCACTGAGCACCCAGCACCCTGAGTACTGAGCACCCAGCACCCTGAGTACTGAGCACCCAGCACCCTGAGCACTGAGCACCCAGCACCCTGAGTACTAAGCACCCAACACCCCAAGCACTGAGCAACCTGAGTACTGAGCACCCAGCACCACAAGCACTGAGCACCCTGAATACTGAGCACCCAGCACCCTGAGTAATGAGCACCCAGCACCCCGAGCACTGAGCACCCAGCACCCTGAGCACTGAGCACCGAGCACACTGAGCACTGAGCACCCAGCACCCCGAGCACTGAGCACCCAGCACCCTGAGTACTGAGCACCCAGCACCCTGAGTACAGAGCACCCAGCACCCCGAGCACTGAGTACCCAGCACCCTGAGCACTGAGCACCCAGCACCCTGAGCACTGAGCACCCAGCACCCTGAGCACTGAGCACCCAGCACCCTGAGTACTGAGCACTGAGCACCCAGCACCCCGAGCACTGAGCACCCAGCACCCTGAGTAATGAGCACCCAGCACCCCGAGCACTGAGCACCCAGCACCCCGAGCACTGAGCACCCAGCACCCTGAGTACTGAGCACCCAGCACCCTGAGTACTGAGCACCCAGCACCCCGAGCACTGAGTACCCAGCACCCTGAGCACTGAGCACCCAGCACCCTGAGCACTGAGCACCCAGCACCCTGAGCACTGAGCACCCAGCACCCTGAGTACTGAGCACTGAGCACCCAGCACCCCGAGCACTGAGCACCCAGCACCCTGAGTACTGAGCACTGAGCACCCAGCACCCCGAGCACTGAGCACCCAGCACCCTGAGCACTGAGCACCCAGCACCCGAGTACTGAGCACCCAGCACACTGAGTACTGAGCACCCAGCTCCCTGAGTACTGAGCACCCAGCACCCCGAGTACTGAGCAACCAGCACCCTGAGTACTGAGCACCCAGCACCCCGAGTACTGAGCACCCAGCACCCTGTGTACTGAGCACTGAGTACCCAGTACCCCGAGCACTGAGATCCAGCACCCTGAGCACTGAGCACCCAGCACCCCGAGTACTGAGCACCCAGCACCCCGAGCACTGAGCACCCAGCACCCCGAGCACTGAGCAACCAGCACCCCGAGCAATGAGCATCCAGCACCCTGAGCACTGAGCACCCAGCACCCTGAGTACTGAGCACCGAGCACCCTGAGTACTGAGCACCCAGCACCTCGAGCACTGAGCACCCAGCACCCTGAGCACTGAGCACCCAGCATACTGAGTACTGAGCACCCAGCACCCTGAGTACTGAGCACCCAGCACCCTGAGCACTGAGCACCCAGCACCCTGAGTACTGAGCATCCAGCACCCCGAGCACTGAGCTCCCATCACCCTGAGTACTGAGCACTGAGCACCCAGCACCCCGAGCACTGAGCACCCAGCACCCTGTGTACTGAGCACTGAGTACCCAGGACCCCGAGCACTGAGCACCCAGCACCCTGAGCACTGAGCACCCTGAGTATTGAGCACCCAGCACCCTGAGCACTGAGCACCCAGCACCCCGATCACTGAGCACCCAGCACCCAGAGCACTGAGCACTGAGCACCCTGAGTACTGAGCACTGAGCACCCTGAGCACTGAGCACCGGGCACCCTGAGTACTGAGCACTGAGCACCCTGAGCACTGAGCACCCTGCACCCTGAGTACTGAGCACCCAGCACCCTGAGCACTGAGGACCGAGAACCCTGAGTACTAAGCACCCAGCACCCTGAGTACTGAGCACCCAGCACCCTGAGCACTGAGCACCCAGCACGCTGAGTACTGAGCACTGAGCACCCTGAGTACTGAGCACCGAGCACCCTGAGCACTGAGCACCCAGCACGCTGAGTACTGAGCACTGAGCACCCTGAGCACTGAGCACCCAGCACCCTGAGTACTGAGCACCGAGCACCCTGAGTACTGAGCACCCAGCACTCTGAGCACTGAGCACCCAGCACCCTGAGCACTGAGACACCCAGCACCCCGAGCACTGAGCACCCAGCACCCCGAGCACTGAGCACCCTTCAAACTGAGCACTGAGCCTGAGCACCCTGAGTACTGAGCACTGAGCACCCTGAGTACTGAGCACCGAGCACCCTGAGTACTGAGCACCCAGAACCCCGAGCACTGAGCACCGAGCACCCTGAGCACTGAGCACCCAGCACCCTGAGTACTAAGCACCCAGGACCCTGAGTACTGAGCACCCAGCACACTGAGTACTGAGCACCCATCACCCTGAGTACTGAGCACCCAGCGTACTGAGCACCGAGCACCCTGAGCACTGAGCACCCAGCACCCTGAGTACTGAGCACCCAGCACCCTGAGCACTGAGCAACCAGCACCCTGAGTACTGAGCACCGAGCACCCTGAGTACTGAGCACCCAGCACCCTGAGTACTGAGCACCCAGCACCCTGAGCACTGAGCACCCAGCACCCTGAGTACTGAGCACCCAGCACCCTGAGTACTGAGCACCCAGCACCCTGAGTACTGAGCACCCAGCGTACTGAGCACCGAGCACCCAGCACCCTGAGTACTGAGCACCCAGCACACTGAGCACTGAGCACCCAGCACCCTGTGTACTGAGCACTGAGCACCCCGAGTACTGAGCACCGAGCACACCGAGCACTGAGCACCCAGCACCCCGAGCACAGAGCACCCTGTGTACTGAGCACCCAGCACCCTGAGCACTGAGCACCCAGCACCCTGAGCACTGAGCACCCAGCACCCTGAGCACTGAGCACCCAGCACATTGAGTACTGAGCACCCAGCACCCTGAGCACTGAGCAACCTTAGTACTGAGCACTGAGCACCCTGAGTACTGAGCACTGAGCACCCTGAGTACTGAGCACCCAGCACCCTGAGTACTGAGCACCCAGCACCCTGAGCAATGATCACCCTGAGTACTGAGCACCCAGCACCATGAGCACTATGCACCGAGCACCCTGAGCACTGTGCAACCAGCACCCGGAGTACTGAGCACCCAGCACCCTGAGTACTAAGCACCGAGCACCCTGAGTACTGAGCACTGAGCACCCAGAGCACTGAGCACCCAGAACCCCGAGCACCGAGCACCCTGAGTACTGAGCACCCAGCACCCTGAGCACTGAACACACAGCACCCTGAGTACAGAAAACCCCGAGCACTGAGCACCCAGCACTCTGAGTACTGAGCACCGAGCACACTGAGCACTGAGCACCCAGCACCCCGAGCACTGAGCACCCAGCACCCTGAGTACTGAGCACCCAGCACCCTGAGTACTGAGCACCCAGCAGCCCGAGCACTGAGTACCCAGCACCCTGAGCACTGAGCAAACAGCACCCTGAGCACTGAGCACCCAGCACCCTGAGCACTGAGCACCCAGCACCCTGAGTACTGAGCACTGAGCACTGAGCACCCAGCACCCCGAGCACTGAGCACCCCGCACCCTGAGTACTGAGCACTGAGCACCCAGCACACCGAGCACTGAGCACCCAGCACCCTGAGCACTGAGCACCCAGCACCTGAGTCCTGAGCACCCAGCACCCTGAGGACTGAGCACCCAGCTCCCTGAGTACTGAGCACCCAGCACCCCGAGTACTGAGCACCCAGCATCCTGAGTACTGAGCACCCAGCTCCCCGAGCACTAAGCACACAGCACCCAGAGCACTGAGGACCCAGCACCCTGAGCACTGAGCACCCAGCACCCTGAGTACTGAGCACCGAGCACCCTGAGTACTGAGCACCCAGCACCCTGAGCACTGATCACCCAGCACCCTGAGTACTGAGCACCATGTACCCTGAGTACTGAGCACCCAGCACCCCGAGCACTGAGCACCCAGCACCCTGAGTACTGAGCACTGAGCACACAGCACCCCGAGCACTGAGCACCCAGCACCCTGTGTACTGAGCACTGAGTACCCAGTACCCCGAGCACTGTGACCCAGCACCCTGAGCACTGTGCACCCAGCACCCCGAGTACTGAGCACCCAGCACCCCGAGCACTGAGCACCCAGCACCCTGAGCACTGAGCACCCAGCACCCCGAGCAATGAGCACCCAGCACCCTGAGTACTGAGCACCCAGCACCCCGAGTACTGAGCACCCAGCAACCTGAGCACTGAGCACCTAGCACCCCCAGCAATGAGCACCCAGCACCCTGAGTACTGAGCACCCAGCACCCCGAGTACTGAGCACCCAGCAACCTGAGAACCGAGCAGCCAGCACCCCCAGCAATGAGCACCCAGCATCCTGAGTACTGAGCACCCAGCACCCCCAGCAATGAGCACCCAGCACCCTGAGTACTGAGCACCCAGCACCCTGAGTACTGAGAACCCAGCACCCTGAGTACCGAGCAGCCAGCACCCCGAGCGCTGAGCACCCAGCACCCTGAGCACTGAGCACCCAGCACCCTGAGTACTGAGCACTGAGCACCCCGAGTACTGAGCACCCAGCACCCCGAGCACTGAGCACCCAGCACCCTGTGTACTGAGCACCCAGCACCCTGAGTACTGAGCACCCAGCACCCTGAGCACTGAGCACCCAGCACCCTGAGTACTAAGCACCCAACACCCCAAGCACTGAGCACCCTGAGTACTGAGCACCCAGCACCCCAAGCACTGAGCACCATGAGCACTGAGCAGCCAGCACCCTGAGTACTGAGCACCGAGCACCCTGAGTACTGAGCAGCCAGCACCCTGAGTACTGAGCACCCAGCATACTGAGCACCGAGCACCCAGCACCCTGAGTACTGAGCACACAGCACCCTGAGCACTGAGCACCCAGCACCCTGAGTACTGAGCACCGAGCACCCTGAGTACTGAGCACCCAGCACCCCGAGCACTGAGCACCCAGCACCCTGAGCACTGAGCACCCAGCATACTGCGTACTGAGCACCCAGCACCCTGAGTACTGAGCACCCAGCACCCTGAGCACTGAGCACCCAGCACCCTGAGTACTGAGCATCCAGCACCCCGAGCACTGAGAACCCAGCACCCTGAGTACTGAGCACTGAGCACCCAGCACCCCGAGCACTGAACACCCAGCACCCTGTGTACTGAGCACTGAGTACCCAGCACCCCGAGCACTGAGCACCCAGCACCCTGAGCACTGAGCACCCTGAGTACTGAGCACCCAGCACCCTGAGCACTGAGCACCCAGCACCCCGAGCACTGAGCACCCAGCACCCAGAGCACTGAGCACTGAGCACCCTGAGTACTGAGCACTGAGCACCCTGAGCACTGAGCACCGAGCACCCTGAGTACTGAGCACTGAGCACCCAACACCCCAAGCACTGAGCACCCTGAGCACTGAGCACCCAGCACCCCAAGCACTGAGCACCCTGAGTACTGAGCACCCAGCACCCTGAGTAATGAGCACCCAGCACCCTGAGTACTGAGCACCCAGCTCCCTGAGTACTGAGCACCCAGCACCCCGAGCACTGAGCACCCAGCACCCTGAGTACTGAGCACTGAGCACACAGCACCCCGAGCACTGAGCACCCAGCACCCTGTGTACTGAGCACTGAGTACCCAGTACCCCGAGCACTGCGACCCAGCACCCTGAGAACTGAGCACCCAGCACCCCGAGTACTGAGCACCCAGCACCCCGAGAATGGGGCACCCAGCACCCTGAGCACTGAGCACCCAGCACCCCGAGCAATGAGCACCCAGCACAATGAGTACTGAGCACCGAGCACCCCGAGTACTGAGCACCCAGCACCCCCAGCAATGAGCACCCAGCAAACTGAGTACTGAGCACCCAGCACCCCGAGTACTGAGCACCCAGCAACCTGAGAACCGAGCAGCCAGCACCCCCAGCAATGAGCACCCAGCACCCTGAGTACTGAGCACCCAGCACCCCCAGCAATGAGCACCCAGCACCCTGAGTACTGAGCACCCAGCATCCCGAGTACTGAGCACCCAGCAACCTGAGAACCGAGCAGCCAGCACCCCGAGCGCTGAGCACCCAGCACCCTGAGCACTGAGCACCCAGCACCCTGAGTACTGAGCACTGAGCACCCCGAGTACTGAGCACCCAGCACCCCGAGCACTGAGCACCCAGCACCCTGAGTACTGAGCACCCAGCACCCTGAGTACTGAGCACCCAGCACCCTGAGCACTGAGCACCCAGCACCCTGAGTACTAAGCACCCAACACCCCAAGCACTGAGCACCCTGAGTACTGAGCACCCAGCACCCCAAGCACTGAGCACCCCGAGCACTGAGCAGCCTGCACTCTGAGTACTGAGCACCGAGCACCCTGAGTACTGTGCAGCCAGCACCCTGAGTACTGAGCACCCAGCATACTGAGCACCGAGCACCCAGCACCCTGAGTACTGAGCACACAGCACCCTGAGCACTGAGCACCCAGCACCCTGAGTACTGAGCACCGAGCACCCTGAGTACTGAGCACCCAGCACCCCGAGCACTGAGCACCCAGCACCCTGAGCACTGAGCACCCAGCATACTGCGTACTGAGCACCCAGCACCCTGAGTACTGAGCACGCAGCACCCTGAGCACTGAGCACCCAGCACCCTGAGTACTGAGCACTGAGCACCCAGCACCCCGAGCACTGAGCACCCAGCACCCTGAGCACTGAGCACTGAGCACTGAGCACCCTGAGCACTGAGCACCCAGAACCCTGAGCACTGAGAACCCAGCATCCTGAGCACTGAGTACTGAGCACCCAGCACGCTGAGCACTGAGCACCCAGCACCCTGAGTACTGAGCACTGAGCACCCCGATTACTGAGCACCCAGCACCCTGAGCGCTGAGCACCCAGCACCCTGAGCACTGAGCACCCAGCACCATGAGTACTGAGCACCGAGCACCCTGAGTACTGAGCACTGAGCACCCTGAGCACTGAGCACCGAGCACCCTGAGTACTGAGCACCCAGCACACTGAGCACTGAGCACCCAGCACCCTGTGTACTGAGCACTGAGCACCCCGAGTACTGAGCACCGAGCACACCGAGCACTGAGCACCCAGCACCCCGAGCACAGAGCACCCTGTGTACTGAGCACCCAGCACCCTGAGCACTGAGCACCCAGCACCCTGAGCACTGAGCACCCAGCACCCTGAGCACTGAGCACCCAGCACCCTGAGTACTGAGCACCCAGCACCCTGAGCACTGAGCAACCTTAGTACTGAGCACTGAGCACCCTGAGTACTGAGCACTGAGCACCCTGAGTACTGAGCACCCAGCACCCTGAGTACTGAGCACCCAGCACCCTGAGCAATGATCACCCTGAGTACTGAGCACCCAGCACCATGAGCACTATGCACCGAGCACCCTGAGCACTGTGCAACCAGCACCCGGAGTACTGAGCACCCAGCACCCTGAGTACTAAGCACCGAGCACCCTGAGTACTGAGCACAGAGCACCCAGAGCACTGAGCACCCAGAACCCCGAGCACCGAGCACCCTGAGTACTGAGCACCCAGCACCCTGAGCACTGAACACACAGCACCCTGAGTACAGAAAACCCCGAGCACTGAGCACCCAGCACTCTGAGTACTGAGCACCGAGCACACTGAGCACTGAGCACCCAGCACCCCGAGCACTGAGCACCCAGCACCCTGAGTACTGAGCACCCAGCACCCTGAGTACTGAGCACCCAGCAGCCCGAGCACTGAGTACCCAGCACCCTGAGCACTGAGCAAACAGCACCCTGAGCACTGAGCACCCAGCACCCTGAGCACTGAGCACCCAGCACCCTGAGTACTGAGCACTGAGCACTGAGCACCCAGCACCCCGAGCACTGAGCACCCCGCACCCTGAGTACTGAGCACTGAGCACCCAGCACACCGAGCACTGAGCACCCAGCACCCTGAGCACTGAGCACCCAGCACCTGAGTCCTGAGCACCCAGCACCCTGAGGACTGAGCACCCAGCTCCCTGAGTACTGAGCACCCAGCACCCCGAGTACTGAGCACCCAGCATCCTGAGTACTGAGCACCCAGCTCCCCGAGCACTAAGCACACAGCACCCAGAGCACTGAGGACCCAGCACCCTGAGCACTGAGCACCCAGCACCCTGAGTACTGAGCACCGAGCACCCTGAGTACTGAGCACCCAGCACCCTGAGCACTGATCACCCAGCACCCTGAGTACTGAGCACCAAGTACCCTGAGTACTGAGCACCCAGCACCCCGAGCACTGAGCACCCAGCACCCTGAGTACTGAGCACTGAGCACACAGCACCCCGAGCACTGAGCACCCAGCACCCTGTGTACTGAGCACTGAGTACCCAGTACCCCGAGCACTGTGACCCAGCACCCTGAGCACTGTGCACCCAGCACCCCGAGTACTGAGCACCCAGCACCCCGAGCACTGAGCACCCAGCACCCTGAGCACTGAGCACCCAGCACCCCGAGCAATGAGCACCCAGCACCCTGAGTACTGAGCACCCAGCACCCCGAGTACTGAGCACCCAGCAACCTGAGCACTGAGCACCCAGCACCCCCAGCAATGAGCACCCAGCACCTTGAGTACTGAGCACCCAGCACCCCGAGTACTGAGCACCCAGCAACCTGAGAACCGAGCAGCCAGCACCCCCAGCAATGAGCACCCAGCATCCTGAGTACTGAGCACCCAGCACCCCCAGCAATGAGCACCCAGCACCCTGAGTACTGAGCACCCAGCACCCTGAGTACTGAGAACCCAGCACCCTGAGTACCGAGCAGCCAGCACCCCGAGCGCTGAGCACCCAGCACCCTGAGCACTGAGCACCCAGCACCCTGAGTACTGAGCACTGAGCACCCCGAGTACTGAGCACCCAGCACCCCGAGCACTGAGCACCCAGCACCCTGTGTACTGAGCACCCAGCACCCTGAGTACTGAGCACCCAGCACCCTGAGCACTGAGCACCCAGCACCCTGAGTACTAAGCACCCAACACCCCAAGCACTGAGCACCCTGAGTACTGAGCACCCAGCACCCCAAGCACTGAGCACCATGAGCACTGAGCAGCCAGCACCCTGAGTACTGAGCACCGAGCACCCTGAGTACTGAGCAGCCAGCACCCTGAGTACTGAGCACCCAGCATACTGAGCACCGAGCACCCAGCACCCTGAGTACTGAGCACACAGCACCCTGAGCACTGAGCACCCAGCACCCTGAGTACTGAGCACCGAGCACCCTGAGTACTGAGCACCCAGCACCCCGAGCACTGAGCACCCAGCACCCTGAGCACTGAGCACCCAGCATACTGCGTACTGAGCACCCAGCACCCTGAGTACTGAGCACCCAGCACCCTGAGCACTGAGCACCCAGCACCCTGAGTACTGAGCATCCAGCACCCCGAGCACTGAGAACCCAGCACCCTGAGTACTGAGCACTGAGCACCCAGCACCCCGAGCACTGAACACCCAGCACCCTGTGTACTGAGCACTGAGTACCCAGCACCCCGAGCACTGAGCACCCAGCACCCTGAGCACTGAGCACCCTGAGTACTGAGCACCCAGCACCCTGAGCACTGAGCAACCAGCACCCCGAGCACTGAGCACCCAGCACCCAGAGCACTGAGCACTGAGCACCCTGAGTACTGAGCACTGAGCACCCTGAGCACTGAGCACCGAGCACCCTGAGTACTGAGCACTGAGCACCCAACACCCCAAGCACTGAGCACCCTGAGCACTGAGCACCCAGCACCCCAAGCACTGAGCACCCTGAGTACTGAGCACCCAGCACCCTGAGTAATGAGCACCCAGCACCCTGAGTACTGAGCACCCAGCTCCCTGAGTACTGAGCACCCAGCACCCCGAGCACTGAGCACCCAGCACCCTGAGTACTGAGCACTGAGCACACAGCACCCCGAGCACTGAGCACCCAGCACCCTGTGTACTGAGCACTGAGTACCCAGTACCCCGAGCACTGCGACCCAGCACCCTGAGAACTGAGCACCCAGCACCCCGAGTACTGAGCACCCAGCACCCCGAGAATGGGGCACCCAGCACCCTGAGCACTGAGCACCCAGCACCCCGAGCAATGAGCACCCAGCACAATGAGTACTGAGCACCGAGCACCCCGAGTACTGAGCACCCAGCACCCCCAGCAATGAGCACCCAGCAAACTGAGTACTGAGCACCCAGCACCCCGAGTACTGAGCACCCAGCAACCTGAGAACCGAGCAGCCAGCACCCCCAGCAATGAGCACCCAGCACCCTGAGTACTGAGCACCCAGCACCCCCAGCAATGAGCACCCAGCACCCTGAGTACTGAGCACCCAGCATCCCGAGTACTGAGCACCCAGCAACCTGAGAACCGAGCAGCCAGCACCCCGAGCGCTGAGCACCCAGCACCCTGAGCACTGAGCACCCAGCACCCTGAGTACTGAGCACTGAGCACCCCGAGTACTGAGCACCCAGCACCCCGAGCACTGAGCACCCAGCACCCTGAGTACTGAGCACCCAGCACCCTGAGTACTGAGCACCCAGCACCCTGAGCACTGAGCACCCAGCACCCTGAGTACTAAGCACCCAACACCCCAAGCACTGAGCACCCTGAGTACTGAGCACCCAGCACCCCAAGCACTGAGCACCCCGAGCACTGAGCAGCCTGCACTCTGAGTACTGAGCACCGAGCACCCTGAGTACTGTGCAGACAGCACCCTGAGTACTGAGCACCCAGCATACTGAGCACCGAGCACCCAGCACCCTGAGTACTGAGCACACAGCACCCTGAGCACTGAGCACCCAGCACCCTGAGTACTGAGCACCGAGCACCCTGAGTACTGAGCACCCAGCACCCCGAGCACTGAGCACCCAGCACCCTGAGCACTGAGCACCCAGCATACTGCGTACTGAGCACCCAGCACCCTGAGTACTGAGCACGCAGCACCCTGAGCACTGAGCACCCAGCACCCTGAGTACTGAGCACTGAGCACCCAGCACCCCGAGCACTGAGCACCCAGCACCCTGAGCACTGAGCACTGAGCACTGAGCACCCTGAGCACTGAGCACCCAGAACCCTGAGCACTGAGAACCCAGCATCCTGAGCACTGAGTACTGAGCACCCAGCACGCTGAGCACTGAGCACTCAGCACCCTGAGTACTGAGCACTGAGCACCCCGATTACTGAGCACCCAGCACCCTGAGCGCTGAGCACCCAGCACCCTGAGCACTGAGCACCCAGCACCATGAGTACTGAGCACCGAGCACCCTGAGTACTGAGCACTGAGCACCCTGAGCACTGAGCACCGAGCACCCTGAGTACTGAGCACTGAGCACACAGCACCCCGAGCACTGAGCACCCAGCACCCTGTGTACTGAGCACTGAGTACCCAGTACCCCGAGCACTGCGACCCAGCACCCTGAGCACTGAGCACCCAGCACCCCGAGTACTGAGCACCCAGCACCCCGTGAATGGGGCACCCAGCACCCTGAGCACTGAGCACCCAGCACCCCGAGCAATGAGCACCCAGCACAATGAGTACTGAGCACCGAGCACCCCGAGTACTGAGCACCCAGCACCCCCAGCAATGAGCACCCAGCACCCTGAGTACTGAGCACCCAGCACCCTGAGTACTGAGCACTGAGCACCCCGATTACTGAGCACCCAGCACCCTGAGCGCTGAGCACCCAGCACCCTGAGCACTGAGCACCCAGCACCATGAGTACTGAGCACCGAGCACCCTGAGCACCGAGCACCCAGCACCCTGAGTACTGAGCACCCAGCACCCTGAGCACTGAGCACCCAGCACCCTGAGTACTGAGCACCGAGCACCCTGAGTACTGAGCACTGAGCACCCTGAGCACTGAGCACCGAGCACCCTGAGTACTGAGCACTGAGCACCCAACACCCCAAGCACTGAGCACCCTGAGCACTGAGCACCCAGCACCCCAAGCACTGAGCACCCTGAGTACTGAGCACCCAGCACCCTGAGTAATGAGCACCCAGCACCCTGAGTACTGAGCAACCAGCTCCCTGAGTACTGAGCACCCAGCACCCCGAGCACTGAGCACCCAGCACCCTGAGTACTGAGCACTGAGCACACAGCACCCCGAGCACTGAGCACCCAGCACCCTCTGTACTGAGCACTGAGTACCCAGTACCCCGAGCACTGCGACCCAGCACCCCCAGCAATGAGCACCCAGCACCCTGAGTACTGAGCACCCAGCATCCCGAGTACTGAGCACCCAGCAACCTGCGAACCGAGCAGCCAGCACCCCGAGCGCTGAGCACCCAGCACCCTGAGCACTGAGCACACAGCACCCTGAGTACTGAGCACTGAGCACCCCGAGTACTGAGCACCCAGCACCCCGAGCACTGAGCACCCAGCACCCTGAGTACTGAGCACCCAGCACCCTGAGTACTGAGCACCCAGCACCCTGAGCACTGAGCACCCAGCACCCTGAGTACTAAGCACCCAACACCCCAAGCACTGAGCACCCTGAGTACTGAGCACCCAGCACCCCAAGCACTGAGCACCCCGAGCACTGAGCAGCCAGCACCCTGAGTACTGAGCACCGAGCACCCTGAGTACTGAGCAGCCAGCACCCTGAGTACTGAGCACCCAGCATACTGAGCACCGAGCACCCAGCACCCTGAGTACTGAGCACACAGCACCCTGAGCACTGAGCACCCAGCACCCTGAGTACTGAGCACCGAGCACCCTGAGTACTGAGCACCCAGCACCCCGAGCACTGAGCACCCAGCACCCTGAGCACTGAGCACCCAGCATACTGCGTACTGAGCACCCAGCACCCTGAGTACTGAGCACCCAGCACCCTGAGCACTGAGCACCCAGCACCCTGAGTACTGAGCATCCAGCACCCCGAGCAGTGAGCACCCAGCACCCTGAGTACTGAGCACTGAGCACCCAGCACCCCGAGCACTGAGCACCCAGCACCCTGTGTACTGAGCACTGAGTACCCAGCACCCCGAGCACTGAGCACCCCGCACCCAGAGCACTGAGCACCCAGCACCCTGAGTACTGAGCACCCAGCACCCAGAACACTGAGCACCCAGCACCCTGAGTACTGAGCACTGAGCACACAGCACCCCGAGCACTGAGCACCCAGCACCCTCTGTACTGAGCACTGAGTACCCAGTACCCCGAGCACTGCGACCCAGCACCCTGAGCATTGAGCACCCAGCACCCCGAGTACTGAGCACCCAGCACCCCGAGCATGGGGCACCCAGCACCCTGAGCACTGAGCACCAAGCACCCCGAGCAATGAGCACCCAGCACCCTGAGTACTGAGCACCGAGCACCCCGAGTACTGAGCACCCAGCAACCTGAGCACTGAGCACCCAGCACCCCCAGCAATGAGCACCCAGCACCCCGAGCACTGAGCACCCAGCACCCCGAGCACTGAGCACCCAGCACCCCGAGCACTGAGCACCCAGCACCCTGAGCACTGAGTACTGAGCACCCAGCACGCTGAGCACTGAGCACCCAGCACCCTGAGTACTGAGCACTGAGCACCCCGAGTACTGAGCACCCAGCACCCCGAGCACTGAGCACCCAGCAACCTGAGAACCGAGCAGCCAGCACCCCCAGCAATGAGCACCCAGCATCCTGAGTACTGAGCACCCAGCACCCCCAGCAATGAGCACCCAGCACCCTGAGTACTGAGCACCCAGCACCCCGAGTACTGAGCACCCAGCAACCTGAGAACCGAGCAGCCAGCACCCCCAGCAATGAGCACCCAGCATCCTGAGTACTGAGCACCCAGCACCCCCAGCAATGAGCACCCGGCACCCTGAGTACTGAGCACCCAGCACCCCGAGTACTGAGAACCCAGCAACCTGAGAACCGAGCAGCCAGCACCCCGAGCGCTGAGCACCCAGCACCCTGAGCACTGAGCACCCAGCACCCTGAGTACTGAGCACTGAGCACCCCGAGTACTGAGCACCCAGCACCCCGAGCACTGAGCACCCAGCACCCTGAGTACTGAGCAACCAGCACCCTGAGTACTGAGCACCCAGCACCCTGAGCACTGAGCACCCAGCACCCTGAGTACTAAGCACCCAACACCCCAAGCACTGAGCACCCTGAGTACTGAGCACCCAGCACCCCAAGCACTGAGCACCCCGAGCACTGAGCAGCCAGCACCCTGAGTACTTAGCACCGAGCACCCTGAGTACTGAGCAGCCAGCACCCTGAGTACTGAGCACCCAGCATACTGAGCACCGAGCACCCAGCACCCTGAGTACTGAGCACCCCGCACCCAGAGCACTGAGCACCCAGCACCCTGAGTACTGAGCACCCAGCACCCAGAACACTGAGCACCCAGCACCCTGAGTACTGAGCACTGAGCACACAGCACCCCGAGCACTGAGCACCCAGCACCCTCTGTACTGAGCACTGAGTACCCAGTACCCCGAGCACTGCGACCCAGCACCCTGAGCATTGAGCACCCAGCACCCCGAGTACTGAGCACCCAGCACCCCGAGCATGGGGCACCCAGCACCCTGAGCACTGAGCACCAAGCACCCCGAGCAATAAGCACCCAGCACCCTGAGTACTGAGCACCGAGCACCCCGAGTACTGAGCACCCAGCAACCTGAGCACTGAGCACCCAGCACCCCCAGCAATGAGCACCCAGCACCCCGAGCACTGAGCACCCAGCACCCCGAGCACTGAGCACCCAGCACCCCGAGCACTGAGCACCCAGCACCCTGAGCACTGAGCACTGAGCACCCTGAGCACTGAGCACCCAGAACCCTGAGTACTGAGCACCCAGCATCCTGAGCACTGAGTACTGAGCACCCAGCACGCTGAGCACTGAGCACCCAGCACCCTGAGTACTGAGCACTGAGCACCCCGAGTACTGAGCACCCAGCACCCCGAGCACTGAGCACCCAGCAACCTGAGAACCGAGCAGCCAGCACCCCCAGCAATGAGCACCCAGCATCCTGAGTACTGAGCACCCAGCACCCCCAGCAATGAGCACCCAGCACCCTGAGTACTGAGCACCCAGCACCCCGAGTACTGAGCACCCAGCAACCTGAGAACCGAGCAGCCAGCACCCCCAGCAATGAGCACCCAGCATCCTGAGTACTGAGCACCCAGCACCCCCAGCAATGAGCACCCAGCACCCTGAGTACTGAGCACCCAGCACCCCGAGTACTGAGAACCCAGCAACCTGAGAACCGAGCAGCCAGCACCCCGAGCGCTGAGCACCCAGCACCCTGAGCACTGAGCACCCAGCACCCTGAGTACTGAGCACTGAGCACCCCGAGTACTGAGCACCCAGCACCCCGAGCACTGAGCACCCAGCACCCTGAGTACTGAGCACCCAGCACCCTGAGTACTGAGCACCCAGCACCCTGAGCACTGAGCACCCAGCACCCTGAGTACTAAGCACCCAACACCCCAAGCACTGAGCACCCTGAGTACTGAGCACCCAGCACCCCAAGCACTGAGCACCCCGAGCACTGAGCAGCCAGCACCCTGAGTACTGAGCACCGAGCACCCTGAGTACTGAGCAGCCAGCACCCTGAGTACTGAGCACCCAGCATACTGAGCACCGAGCACCCAGCACCCTGAGTACTGAGCACACAGCACCCTGAGCACTGAGCATCCAGCACCCTGAGTACTGAGCACCGAGCACACTGAGTACTGAGCACCCAGCACCCCGAGCACTGAGCACCCAGCACCCTGAGCACTGAGCACCCAGCATACTGCGTACTGAGCACCCAGCACCCTGAGTACTGAGCACCCAGCACCCTGAGCACTGAGCACCCAGCACCCTGAGTACTGAGCATCCAGCACCCCGAGCACTGAGCACCCAGCACCCTGAGTACTGAGCACTGAGCACCCAGCACCCCGAGCACTGAACAACCAGCACCCTGTGTACTGAGCACTGAGTACCCAGCACCCCGAGCACTGAGCACCCAGCACCCTGAGCACTGAGCACCCTGAGTACTGAGCACCCAGCACCCTGAGCACTGAGCACCCAGCACCCCGAGCACTGAGCACCCAGCACCCAGAGCACTGAGCACTGAGCACCCTGAGTACTGAGCACTGAGCACCCTGAGCACTGAGCACCGAGCACCCTGAGTACTGAGCACTGAGCACCCAACACCCCAAGCACTGAGCACCCTGAGCACTGAGCACCCAGCACCCCAAGCACTGAGCACCCTGAGTACTGAGCACCCAGCACCCTGAGTAATGAGCACCCAGCACCCTGAGTACTGAGCACCCAGCTCCCTGAGTACTGAGCACCCAGCACCCCGAGCACTGAGCACCCAGCACCCTGAGTACTGAGCACTGAGCACACAGCACCCCGAGCACTGAGCACCCAGCACCCTGTGTACTGAGCACTGAGTACCCAGTACCCCGAGCACTGCGACCCAGCACCCTGAGCACTGAGCACCCAGCACCCCGAGTACTGAGCACCCAGCACCCCGTGAATGGGGCACCCAGCACCCTGAGCACTGAGCACCCAGCACCCCGAGCAATGAGCACCCAGCACAATGAGTACTGAGCACCGAGCACCCCGAGTACTGAGCACCCAGCACCCCCAGCAATGAGCACCCAGCACCCTGAGTACTGAGCACCCAGCACCCTGAGTACTGAGCACTGAGCACCCCGATTACTGAGCACCCAGCACCCTGAGCGCTGAGCACCCAGCACCCTGAGCACTGAGCACCCAGCACCATGAGTACTGAGCACCGAGCACCCTGAGCACCGAGCACCCAGCACCCTGAGTACTGAGCACCCAGCACCCTGAGCACTGAGCACCCAGCACCCTGAGTACTGAGCACCGAGCACCCTGAGTACTGAGCACTGAGCACCCTGAGCACTGAGCACCGAGCACCCTGAGTACTGAGCACTGAGCACCCAACACCCCAAGCACTGAGCACCCTGAGCACTGAGCACCCAGCACCCCAAGCACTGAGCACCCTGAGTACTGAGCACCCAGCACCCTGAGTAATGAGCACCCAGCACCCTGAGTACTGAGCAACCAGCTCCCTGAGTACTGAGCACCCAGCACCCCGAGCACTGAGCACCCAGCACCCTGAGTACTGAGCACTGAGCACACAGCACCCCGAGCACTGAGCACCCAGCACCCTCTGTACTGAGCACTGAGTACCCAGTACCCCGAGCACTGCGACCCAGCACCCCCAGCAATGAGCACCCAGCACCCTGAGTACTGAGCACCCAGCATCCCGAGTACTGAGCACCCAGCAACCTGCGAACCGAGCAGCCAGCACCCCGAGCGCTGAGCACCCAGCACCCTGAGCACTGAGCACACAGCACCCTGAGTACTGAGCACTGAGCACCCCGAGTACTGAGCACCCAGCACCCCGAGCACTGAGCACCCAGCACCCTGAGTACTGAGCACCCAGCACCCTGAGTACTGAGCACCCAGCACCCTGAGCACTGAGCACCCAGCACCCTGAGTACTAAGCACCCAACACCCCAAGCACTGAGCACCCTGAGTACTGAGCACCCAGCACCCCAAGCACTGAGCACCCCGAGCACTGAGCAGCCAGCACCCTGAGTACTGAGCACCGAGCACCCTGAGTACTGAGCAGCCAGCACCCTGAGTACTGAGCACCCAGCATACTGAGCACCGAGCACCCAGCACCCTGAGTACTGAGCACACATCACCCTGAGCACTGAGCACCCAGCACCCTGAGTACTGAGCACCGAGCACCCTGAGTACTGAGCACCCAGCACCCCGAGCACTGAGCACCCAGCACCCTGAGCACTGAGCACCCAGCATACTGCGTACTGAGCACCCAGCACCCTGAGTACTGAGCACCCAGCACCCTGAGCACTGAGCACCCAGCACCCTGAGTACTGAGCATCCAGCACCCCGAGCAGTGAGCACCCAGCACCCTGAGTACTGAGCACTGAGCACCCAGCACCCCGAGCACTGAGCACCCAGCACCCTGTGTACTGAGCACTGAGTACCCAGCACCCCGAGCACTGAGCACCCCGCACCCAGAGCACTGAGCACCCAGCACCCTGAGTACTGAGCACCCAGCACCCAGAACACTGAGCACCCAGCACCCTGAGTACTGAGCACTGAGCACACAGCACCCCGAGCACTGAGCACCCAGCACCCTCTGTACTGAGCACTGAGTACCCAGTACCCCGAGCACTGCGACCCAGCACCCTGAGCATTGAGCACCCAGCACCCCGAGTACTGAGCACCCAGCACCCCGAGCATGGGGCACCCAGCACCCTGAGCACTGAGCACCAAGCACCCCGAGCAATGAGCACCCAGCACCCTGAGTACTGAGCACCGAGCACCCCGAGTACTGAGCACCCAGCAACCTGAGCACTGAGCACCCAGCACCCCCAGCAATGAGCACCCAGCACCCCGAGCACTGAGCACCCAGCACCCCGAGCACTGAGCACCCAGCACCCCGAGCACTGAGCACCCAGCACCCTGAGCACTGAGTACTGAGCACCCAGCACGCTGAGCACTGAGCACCCAGCACCCTGAGTACTGAGCACTGAGCACCCCGAGTACTGAGCACCCAGCACCCCGAGCACTGAGCACCCAGCAACCTGAGAACCGAGCAGCCAGCACCCCCAGCAATGAGCACCCAGCATCCTGAGTACTGAGCACCCAGCACCCCCAGCAATGAGCACCCAGCACCCTGAGTACTGAGCACCCAGCACCCCGAGTACTGAGCACCCAGCAACCTGAGAACCGAGCAGCCAGCACCCCCAGCAATGAGCACCCAGCATCCTGAGTACTGAGCACCCAGCACCCCCAGCAATGAGCACCCGGCACCCTGAGTACTGAGCACCCAGCACCCCGAGTACTGAGAACCCAGCAACCTGAGAACCGAGCAGCCAGCACCCCGAGCGCTGAGCACCCAGCACCCTGAGCACTGAGCACCCAGCACCCTGAGTACTGAGCACTGAGCACCCCGAGTACTGAGCACCCAGCACCCCGAGCACTGAGCACCCAGCACCCTGAGTACTGAGCAACCAGCACCCTGAGTACTGAGCACCCAGCACCCTGAGCACTGAGCACCCAGCACCCTGAGTACTAAGCACCCAACACCCCAAGCACTGAGCACCCTGAGTACTGAGCACCCAGCACCCCAAGCACTGAGCACCCCGAGCACTGAGCAGCCAGCACCCTGAGTACTTAGCACCGAGCACCCTGAGTACTGAGCAGCCAGCACCCTGAGTACTGAGCACCCAGCATACTGAGCACCGAGCACCCAGCACCCTGAGTACTGAGCACCCCGCACCCAGAGCACTGAGCACCCAGCACCCTGAGTACTGAGCACCCAGCACCCAGAACACTGAGCACCCAGCACCCTGAGTACTGAGCACTGAGCACACAGCACCCCGAGCACTGAGCACCCAGCACCCTCTGTACTGAGCACTGAGTACCCAGTACCCCGAGCACTGCGACCCAGCACCCTGAGCATTGAGCACCCAGCACCCCGAGTACTGAGCACCCAGCACCCCGAGCATGGGGCACCCAGCACCCTGAGCACTGAGCACCAAGCACCCCGAGCAATAAGCACCCAGCACCCTGAGTACTGAGCACCGAGCACCCCGAGTACTGAGCACCCAGCAACCTGAGCACTGAGCACCCAGCACCCCCAGCAATGAGCACCCAGCACCCCGAGCACTGAGCACCCAGCACCCCGAGCACTGAGCACCCAGCACCCCGAGCACTGAGCACCCAGCACCCTGAGCACTGAGCACTGAGCACCCTGAGCACTGAGCACCCAGAACCCTGAGTACTGAGCACCCAGCATCCTGAGCACTGAGTACTGAGCACCCAGCACGCTGAGCACTGAGCACCCAGCACCCTGAGTACTGAGCACTGAGCACCCCGAGTACTGAGCACCCAGCACCCCGAGCACTGAGCACCCAGCAACCTGAGAACCGAGCAGCCAGCACCCCCAGCAATGAGCACCCAGCATCCTGAGTACTGAGCACCCAGCACCCCCAGCAATGAGCACCCAGCACCCTGAGTACTGAGCACCCAGCACCCCGAGTACTGAGCACCCAGCAACCTGAGAACCGAGCAGCCAGCACCCCCAGCAATGAGCACCCAGCATCCTGAGTACTGAGCACCCAGCACCCCCAGCAATGAGCACCCAGCACCCTGAGTACTGAGCACCCAGCACCCCGAGTACTGAGAACCCAGCAACCTGAGAACCGAGCAGCCAGCACCCCGAGCGCTGAGCACCCAGCACCCTGAGCACTGAGCACCCAGCACCCTGAGTACTGAGCACTGAGCACCCCGAGTACTGAGCACCCAGCACCCCGAGCACTGAGCACCCAGCACCCTGAGTACTGAGCACCCAGCACCCTGAGTACTGAGCACCCAGCACCCTGAGCACTGAGCACCCAGCACCCTGAGTACTAAGCACCCAACACCCCAAGCACTGAGCACCCTGAGTACTGAGCACCCAGCACCCCAAGCACTGAGCACCCCGAGCACTGAGCAGCCAGCACCCTGAGTACTGAGCACCGAGCACCCTGAGTACTGAGCAGCCAGCACCCTGAGTACTGAGCACCCAGCATACTGAGCACCGAGCACCCAGCACCCTGAGTACTGAGCACACAGCACCCTGAGCACTGAGCATCCAGCACCCTGAGTACTGAGCACCGAGCACACTGAGTACTGAGCACCCAGCACCCCGAGCACTGAGCACCCAGCACCCTGAGCACTGAGCACCCAGCATACTGCGTACTGAGCACCCAGCACCCTGAGTACTGAGCACCCAGCACCCTGAGCACTGAGCACCCAGCACCCTGAGTACTGAGCATCCAGCACCCCGAGCACTGAGCACCCAGCACCCTGAGTACTGAGCACTGAGCACCCAGCACCCCGAGCACTGAACAACCAGCACCCTGTGTACTGAGCACTGAGTACCCAGCACCCCGAGCACTGAGCACCCAGCACCCTGAGCACTGAGCACCCTGAGTACTGAGCACCCAGCACCCTGAGCACTGAGCACCCAGCACCCCGAGCACTGAGCACCCAGCACCCAGAGCACTGAGCACTGAGCACCCTGAGTACTGAGCACTGAGCACCCTGAGCACTGAGCACCGAGCACCCTGAGTACTGAGCACTGAGCACCCAACACCCCAAGCACTGAGCACCCTGAGCACTGAGCACCCAGCACCCCAAGCACTGAGCACCCTGAGTACTGAGCACCCAGCACCCTGAGTAATGAGCACCCAGCACCCTGAGTACTGAGCACCCAGCTCCCTGAGTACTGAGCACCCAGCACCCCGAGCACTGAGCACCCAGCACCCTGAGTACTGAGCACTGAGCACACAGCACCCCGAGCACTGAGCACCCAGCACCCTGTGTACTGAGCACTGAGTACCCAGTACCCCGAGCACTGCGACCCAGCACCCTGAGCACTGAGCACCCAGCACCCCGAGTACTGAGCACCCAGCACCCCGTGAATGGGGCACCCAGCACCCTGAGCACTGAGCACCCAGCACCCCGAGCAATGAGCACCCAGCACAATGAGTACTGAGCACCGAGCACCCCGAGTACTGAGCACCCAGCACCCCCAGCAATGAGCACCCAGCACCCTGAGTACTGAGCACCCAGCACCCTGAGTACTGAGCACTGAGCACCCCGATTACTGAGCACCCAGCACCCTGAGCGCTGAGCACCCAGCACCCTGAGCACTGAGCACCCAGCACCATGAGTACTGAGCACCGAGCACCCTGAGCACCGAGCACCCAGCACCCTGAGTACTGAGCACCCAGCACCCTGAGCACTGAGCACCCAGCACCCTGAGTACTGAGCACCGAGCACCCTGAGTACTGAGCACTGAGCACCCTGAGCACTGAGCACCGAGCACCCTGAGTACTGAGCACTGAGCACCCAACACCCCAAGCACTGAGCACCCTGAGCACTGAGCACCCAGCACCCCAAGCACTGAGCACCCTGAGTACTGAGCACCCAGCACCCTGAGTAATGAGCACCCAGCACCCTGAGTACTGAGCAACCAGCTCCCTGAGTACTGAGCACCCAGCACCCCGAGCACTGAGCACCCAGCACCCTGAGTACTGAGCACTGAGCACACAGCACCCCGAGCACTGAGCACCCAGCACCCTCTGTACTGAGCACTGAGTACCCAGTACCCCGAGCACTGCGACCCAGCACCCCCAGCAATGAGCACCCAGCACCCTGAGTACTGAGCACCCAGCATCCCGAGTACTGAGCACCCAGCAACCTGCGAACCGAGCAGCCAGCACCCCGAGCGCTGAGCACCCAGCACCCTGAGCACTGAGCACACAGCACCCTGAGTACTGAGCACTGAGCACCCCGAGTACTGAGCACCCAGCACCCCGAGCACTGAGCACCCAGCACCCTGTGTACTGAGCACTGAGTACCCAGCACCCCGAGCACTGAGCACCCCGCACCCAGAGCACTGAGCACCCAGCACCCTGAGTACTGAGCACCCAGCACCCAGAACACTGAGCACCCAGCACCCTGAGTACTGAGCACTGAGCACACAGCACCCCGAGCACTGAGCACCCAGCACCCTCTGTACTGAGCACTGAGTACCCAGTACCCCGAGCACTGCGACCCAGCACCCTGAGCATTGAGCACCCAGCACCCCGAGTACTGAGCACCCAGCACCCCGAGCATGGGGCACCCAGCACCCTGAGCACTGAGCACCAAGCACCCCGAGCAATGAGCACCCAGCACCCTGAGTACTGAGCACCGAGCACCCCGAGTACTGAGCACCCAGCAACCTGAGCACTGAGCACCCAGCACCCCCAGCAATGAGCACCCAGCACCCCGAGCACTGAGCACCCAGCACCCCGAGCACTGAGCACCCAGCACCCCGAGCACTGAGCACCCAGCACCCCGAGCACTGAGCACCCAGCACCCCGAGCACTGAGCACCCAGCACCCCGAGCACTGAGCACCCAGCACCCCGAGCACTGAGCACCCAGCACCCCGAGCACTGAGCACCCAGCACCCCGAGCACTGAGCACCCAGCACCCTGAGCACTGAGTACTGAGCACCCAGCACGCTGAGCACTGAGCACCCAGCACCCTGAGTACTGAGCACTGAGCACCCCGAGTACTGAGCACCCAGCACCCCGAGCACTGAGCACCCAGCACCCTGAGTACTGAGCACCCAGCACCCTGAGTACTGAGCACCCAGCACCCTGAGCACTGAGCACCCAGCACCCTGAGTACTAAGCACCCAACACCCCAAGCACTGAGCACCCTGAGTACTGAGCACCCAGCACCCCAAGCACTGAGCACCCCGAGCACTGAGCAGCCAGCACCCTGAGTACTGAGCACCGAGCACCCTGAGTACTGAGCAGCCAGCACCCTGAGTACTGAGCACCCAGCATACTGAGCACCGAGCACCCAGCACCCTGAGTACTGAGCACACAGCACCCTGAGCACTGAGCACCCAGCACCCTGAGTACTGAGCACCGAGCACCCTGAGTACTGAGCACCCAGCACCCCGAGCACTGAGCACCCAGCACCCTGAGCACTGAGCACCCAGCATACTGCGTACTGAGCACCCAGCACCCTGAGTACTGAGCACCCAGCACCCTGAGCACTGAGCACCCAGCACCCTGAGTACTGAGCATCCAGCACCCCGAGCAGTGAGCACCCAGCACCCTGAGTACTGAGCACTGAGCA
The DNA here is from genome assembly GCF_018167655.1 of Microtus oregoni. NCBI lineage: Eukaryota > Metazoa > Chordata > Mammalia > Rodentia > Cricetidae > Microtus > Microtus oregoni. Next base: position 37,620 of record NW_024544959.1, read on the forward strand.
CCCAGCACCCCGAGCACTGAGCACCCAGCACCCTGTGTACTGAGCACTGAGTACCCAGCACCCCGAGCACTGAGCACCCCGCACCCAGAGCACTGAGCACCCAGCACCCTGAGTACTGAGCACCCAGCACCCAGAACACTGAGCACCCAGCACCCTGAGTACTGAGCACTGAGCACACAGCACCCCGAGCACTGAGCACCCAGCACCCTCTGTACTGAGCACTGAGTACCCAGTACCCCGAGCACTGCGACCCAGCACCCTGAGCATTGAGCACCCAGCACCCCGAGTACTGAGCACCCAGCACCCCGAGCATGGGGCACCCAGCACCCTGAGCACTGAGCACCAAGCACCCCGAGCAATGAGCACCCAGCACCCTGAGTACTGAGCACCGAGCACCCCGAGTACTGAGCACCCAGCAACCTGAGCACTGAGCACCCAGCACCCCCAGCAATGAGCACCCAGCACCCCGAGCACTGAGCACCCAGCACCCCGAGCACTGAGCACCCAGCACCCCGAGCACTGAGCACCCAGCACCCTGAGCACTGAGTACTGAGCACCCAGCACGCTGAGCACTGAGCACCCAGCACCCTGAGTACTGAGCACTGAGCACCCCGAGTACTGAGCACCCAGCACCCCGAGCACTGAGCACCCAGCAACCTGAGAACCGAGCAGCCAGCACCCCCAGCAATGAGCACCCAGCATCCTGAGTACTGAGCACCCAGCACCCCCAGCAATGAGCACCCAGCACCCTGAGTACTGAGCACCCAGCACCCCGAGTACTGAGCACCCAGCAATCTGAGAACCGAGCAGCCAGCACCCCCAGCAATGAGCACCCAGCATCCTGAGTACTGAGCACCCAGCACCCCCAGCAATGAGCACCCAGCACCCTGAGTACTGAGCACCCAGCACCCCGAGTACTGAGAACCCAGCAACCTGAGAACCGAGCAGCCAGCACCCCGAGAGCTGAGCACCCAGCACCCTGAGCACTGAGCACCCAGCACCCTGAGTACTGAGCACTGAGCACCCCGAGTACTGAGCACCCAGCACCCCGAGCACTGAGCTCCCAGCACCCTGAGTACTGAGCACCCAGCACCCTGAGTACTGAGCACCCAGCACCCTGAGCACTGAGCACCCAGCACCCTGAGTACTAAGCACCCAACACCCCAAGCACTGAGCACCCTGAGTACTGAGCACCCAGCACCCCAAGCACTGAGCACCCCGAGCACTGAGCAGCCAGCACCCTGAGTACTGAGCACCGAGCACCCTGAGTACTGAGCAGCCAGCACCCTGAGTACTGAGCACCCAGCATACTGAGCACCGAGCACCCAGCACCCTGAGTACTGAGCACACAGCACCCTGAGCACTGAGCACCCAGCACCCTGAGTACTGAGCACCGAGCACCCTGAGTACTGAGCACCCAGCACCCCGAGCACTGAGCACCCAGCACCCTGAGCACTGAGCACCCAGCATACTGCGTACGGAGCACCCAGCACCCTGAGTACTGAGCACCCAGCACCCTGAGCACTGAGCACCCAGCACCCTGAGTACTGAGCATCCAGCACCCCGAGCACTGAGCACCCAGCACCCTGAGTACTGAGCACTGAGCACCCAGCACCCCGAGCACTGAACACCCAGCACCCTGTGTACTGAGCACTGAGTACCCAGCACCCCGAGCACTGAGCACCCAGCACCCTGAGCACTGAGCACCCTGAGTACTGAGCACCCAGCACCCTGAGCACTGAGCACCCAGCACCCCGAGCACTGAGCACCCAGCACCCTGAGCACTGAGCACCCAGCATACTGCGTACTGAGCACCCAGCACCCTGAGTACTGAGCACCCAGCACCCTGAGCACTGAGCACCCAGCACCCTGAGTACTGAGCATCCAGCACCCCGAGCAGTGAGCACCCAGCACCCTGAGTACTGAGCACTGAGCACCCAGCACCCCGAGCACTGAGCACCCAGCACCCTGTGTACTGAGCACTGAGTACCCAGCACCCCGAGCACTGAGCACCCCGCACCCAGAGCACTGAGCACCCAGCACCCTGAGTACTGAGCACCCAGCACCCAGAACACTGAGCACCCAGCACCCTGAGTACTGAGCACTGAGCACACAGCACCCCGAGCACTGAGCACCCAGCACCCTCTGTACTGAGCACTGAGTACCCAGTACCCCGAGCACTGCGACCCAGCACCCTGAGCATTGAGCACCCAGCACCCCGAGTACTGAGCACCCAGCACCCCGAGCATGGGGCACCCAGCACCCTGAGCACTGAGCACCAAGCACCCCGAGCAATGAGCACCCAGCACCCTGAGTACTGAGCACCGAGCACCCCGAGTACTGAGCACCCAGCAACCTGAGCACTGAGCACCCAGCACCCCCAGCAATGAGCACCCAGCACCCCGAGCACTGAGCACCCAGCACCCCGAGCACTGAGCACCCAGCACCCCGAGCACTGAGCACCCAGCACCCTGAGCACTGAGCACTGAGCACCCTGAGCACTGAGCACCCAGAACCCTGAGTACTGAGCACCCAGCATCCTGAGCACTGAGTACTGAGCACCCAGCACGCTGAGCACTGAGCACCCAGCACCCTGAGTACTGAGCACTGAGCACCCCGAGTACTGAGCACCCAGCACCCCGAGCACTGAGCACCCAGCAACCTGAGAACCGAGCAGCCAGCACCCCCAGCAATGAGCACCCAGCACCCTGAGTACTGAGCACCCAGCACCCCGAGTACTGAGCACCCAGCAACCTGAGAACCGAGCAGCCAGCACCCCCAGCAATGAGCACCCAGCATCCTGAGTACTGAGCACCCAGCACCCCCAGCAATGAGCACCCAGCACCCTGAGTACTGAGCACCCAGCACCCCGAGTACTGAGAACCCAGCAACCTGAGAACCGAGCAGCCAGCACCCCGAGCGCTGAGCACCCAGCACCCTGAGCACTGAGCACCCAGCACCCTGAGTACTGAGCACTGAGCACCCCGAGTACTGAGCACCCAGCACCCCGAGCACTGAGCACCCAGCACCCTGAGTACTGAGCACCCAGCACCCTGAGTACTGAGCACCCAGCACCCTGAGCACTGAGCACCCAGCACCCTGAGTACTAAGCACCCAACACCCCAAGCACTGAGCACCCTGAGTACTGAGCACCCAGCACCCCAAGCACTGAGCACCCCGAGCACTGAGCAGCCAGCACCCTGAGTACTGAGCACCGAGCACCCTGAGTACTGAGCAGCCAGCACCCTGAGTACTGAGCACCCAGCATACTGAGCACCGAGCACCCAGCACCCTGAGTACTGAGCACACAGCACCCTGAGCACTGAGCACCCAGCACCCTGAGTACTGAGCACCGAGCACCCTGAGTACTGAGCACCCAGCACCCCGAGCACTGAGCACCCAGCACCCTGAGCACTGAGCACCCAGCATACTGCGTACTGAGCACCCAGCACCCTGAGTACTGAGCACCCAGCACCCTGAGCACTGAGCACCCAGCACCCTGAGTACTGAGCATCCAGCACCCCGAGCACTGAGCACCCAGCACCCTGAGTACTGAGCACTGAGCACCCAGCACCCCGAGCACTGAACACCCAGCACCCTGTGTACTGAGCACTGAGTACCCAGCACCCCGAGCACTGAGCACCCAGCACCCTGAGCACTGAGCACCCTGAGTACTGAGCACCCAGCACCCTGAGCACTGAGCACCCAGCACCCCGAGCACTGAGCACCCAGCACCCAGAGCACTGAGCACTGAGCACCCTGAGTACTGAGCACTGAGCACCCTGAGCACTGAGCACCGAGCACCCTGAGTACTGAGCACTGAGCACCCAACACCCCAAGCACTGAGCACCCTGAGCACTGAGCACCCAGCACCCCAAGCACTGAGCACCCTGAGTACTGAGCACCCAGCACCCTGAGTAATGAGCACCCAGCACCCTGAGTACTGAGCACCCAGCTCCCTGAGTACTGAGCACCCAGCACCCCGAGCACTGAGCACCCAGCACCCTGAGTACTGAGCACTGAGCACACAGCACCCCGAGCACTGAGCACCCAGCACCCTGTGTACTGAGCACTGAGTACCCAGTACCCCGAGCACTGCGACCCAGCACCCTGAGCACTGAGCACCCAGCACCCCGAGCACTGAGCACCCAGCACCCCGAGTACTGAGCACCCAGCAACCTGAGAACCGAGCAGCCAGCACCCCGAGCGCTGAGCACCCAGCACCCTGAGCACTGAGCACCCAGCACCCTGAGTACTGAGCACTGGGCACCCCGAGTACTGAGCACCCAGCACCCCGAGCACTGAGCACCCAGCACCCTGAGTACTGAGCACCCAGCACCCTGAGTACTGAGCACCCAGCACCCTGAGCACTGAGTACCCAGCACCCTGAGTACTAAGCACCCAACACCCCAAGCACTGAGCACCCTGAGTACTGAGCACCCAGCACCCCAAGCACTGAGCTCCCCGAGCACTGAGCAGCCTGCACTCTGAGTACTGAGCACCGAGCACCCTGAGTACTGTGCAGCCAGCACCCTGAGTACTGAGCACCCAGCATACTGAGCACCGAGCACCCAGCACCCTGAGTACTGAGCACACAGCACCCTGAGCACTGAGCACCCAGCACCCTGAGTACTGAGCACCGAGCACCCTGAGTACTGAGCACCCAGCACCCCGAGCACTGAGCACCCAGCACCCTGAGCACTGAGCACCCAGCATACTGCGTACTGAGCACCCAGCACCCTGAGTACTGAGCACGCAGCACCCTGAGCACTGAGCACCCAGCGCCGTGAGTACTGAGCATCCAGCACCCCGAGCAGTGAGCACCCAGCACCCTGAGTACTGAGCACTGAGCACCCAGCACCCCGAGCACTGAGCACCCAGCACCCTGAGCACTGAGCACTGAGCACCCTGAGCACTGAGCACCCAGAACCCTGAGCACTGAGCACCCAGCATCCTGAGCACTGAGTACTGAGCACCCAGCACGCTGAGCACTGAGCACCCAGCACCCTGAGTACTGAGCACTGAGCACCCCGATTACTGAGCACCCAGCACCCTGAGCGCTGAGCACCCAGCACCCTGAGCACTGAGCACCCAGCACCATGAGTACTGAGCACCGAGCACCCTGAGCACCGAGCACCCAGCACCCTGAGTACTGAGCACCCAGCACCCTGAGCACTGAGCACCCAGCACACTGAGTACTGAGCACCGAGCACCCTGAGTACTGAGCACTGAGCACCCTGAGCACTGAGCACCGAGCACCCTGAGTACTGAGCACTGAGCACCCAACACCCCAAGCACTGAGCACCCTGAGCACTGAGCACCCAGCACCCCAAGCACTGAGCACCCTGAGTACTGAGCACCCAGCACCCTGAGTAATGAGCACCCAGCACCCTGAGTACTGAGCAACCAGCTCCCTGAGTACTGAGCACCCAGCACCCCGAGCACTGAGCACCCAGCACCCTGAGTACTGAGCACTGAGCACACAGCACCCCGAGCACGAGCACCCAGCACCCTCTGTACTGAGCACTGAGTACCCAGTACCCCGAGCACTGCGACCCAGCACCCCCAGCAATGAGCACCCAGCACCCTGAGTACTGAGCACCCAGCATCCCGAGTACTGAGCACCCAGCAACCTGCGAACCGAGCAGCCAGCACCCCGAGCGCTGAGCACCCAGCACCCTGAGCACTGAGCACACAGCACCCTGAGTACTGAGCACTGAGCACCCCGAGTACTGAGCACCCAGCACCCCGAGCACTGAGCACCCAGCACCCTGAGTACTGAGCACCCAGCACCCTGAGTACTGAGCACCCAGCACCCTGAGCACTGAGCACCCAGCACCCTGAGTACTAAGCACCCAACACCCCAAGCACTGAGCACCCTGAGTACTGAGCACCCAGCACCCCAAGCACTGAGCACCCCGAGCACTGAGCAGCCAGCACCCTGAGTACTGAGCACCGAGCACCCTGAGTACTGAGCAGCCAGCACCCTGAGTACTGAGCACCCAGCATACTGAGCACCGAGCACCCAGCACCCTGAGTACTGAGCACACAGCACCCTGAGCACTGAGCACCCAGCACCCTGAGTACTGAGCACCGAGCACCCTGAGTACTGAGCACCCAGCACCCCGAGCACTGAGCACCCAGCACCCTGAGCACTGAGCACCCAGCATACTGCGTACTGAGCACCCAGCACCCTGAGTACTGAGCACCCAGCACCCTGAGCACTGAGCACCCAGCACCCTGAGTACTGAGCATCCAGCACCCCGAGCAGTGAGCACCGAGCACCCTGAGTACTGAGCACTGAGCACCCAGCACCCCGAGAACTGAGCACCCAGCACCCTGTGTACTGAGCACTGAGTACCCAGCACCCCGAGCACTGAGCACCCCGCACCCAGAGCACTGAGCACCCAGCACCCTGAGTACTGAGCACCCAGCACCCTGAGTACTGAGCACCCAGCACCCTGAGCACTGAGCACCCAGCACCCTGAGTACTAAGCACCCAACACCCCAAGCACTGAGCACCCTGAGTACTGAGCACCCAGCACCCCAAGCACTGAGCACCCCGAGCACTGAGCAGCCAGCACCCTGAGTACTGAGCACCGAGCACCCTGAGTACTGAGCAGCCAGCACCCTGAGTACTGAGCACCCAGCATACTGAGCACCGAGCACCCAGCACCCTGAGTACTGAGCACACAGCACCCTGAGCACTGAGCACCCAGCACCCTGAGTACTGAGCACCGAGCACCCTGAGTACTGAGCACCCAGCACCCCGAGCACTGAGCACCCAGCACCCTGAGCACTGAGCACCCAGCATACTGCGTACTGAGCACCCAGCACCCTGAGTACTGAGCACCCAGCACCCTGAGCACTGAGCACCCAGCACCCTGAGTACTGAGCATCCAGCACCCCGAGCACTGAGCACCCAGCACCCTGAGTACTGAGCACTGAGCACCCAGCACCCCGAGCACTGAACACCCAGCACCCTGTGTACTGAGCACTGAGTACCCAGCACCCCGAGCACTGAGCACCCAGCACCCTGAGCACTGAGCACCCTGAGTACTGAGCACCCAGCACCCTGAGCACTGAGCACCCAGCACCCCGAGCACTGAGCACCCAGCACCCAGAGCACTGAGCACTGAGCACCCTGAGTACTGAGCACTGAGCACCCTGAGCACTGAGCACCGAGCACCCTGAGTACTGAGCACTGAGCACCCAACACCCCAAGCACTGAGCACCCTGAGCACTGAGCACCCAGCACCCCAAGCACTGAGCACCCTGAGTACTGAGCACCCAGCACCCTGAGTAATGAGCACCCAGCACCCTGAGTACTGAGCACCCAGCTCCCTGAGTACTGAGCACCCAGCACCCCGAGCACTGAGCACCCAGCACCCTGAGTACTGAGCACTGAGCACACAGCACCCCGAGCACTGAGCACCCAGCACCCTGTGTACTGAGCACTGAGTACCCAGTACCCCGAGCACTGCGACCCAGCACCCTGAGCACTGAGCACCCAGCACCCCGAGTACTGAGCACCCAGCACCCCGAGAATGGGGCACCCAGCACCCTGAGCACTGAGCACCCAGCACCCCGAGCAATGAGCACCCAGCACAATGAGTACTGAGCACCGAGCACCCCGAGTACTGAGCACCCAGCACCCCCAGCAATGAGCACCCAGCACCCTGAGTACTGAGCACCCAGCACCCCGAGTACTGAGCACCCAGCAACCTGAGAACCGAGCAGCCAGCACCCCCAGCAATGAGCACCCAGCACCCTGAGTACTGAGCACCCAGCACCCCCAGCAATGAGCACCCAGCACCCTGAGTACTGAGCACCCAGCATCCCGAGTACTGAGCACCCAGCAACCTGAGAACCGAGCAGCCAGCACCCCGAGCGCTGAGCACCCAGCACCCTGAGCACTGAGCACCCAGCACCCTGAGTACTGAGCACTGGGCACCCCGAGTACTGAGCACCCAGCACCCCGAGCACTGAGCACCCAGCACCCTGAGTACTGAGCACCCAGCACCCTGAGTACTGAGCACCCAGCACCCTGAGCACTGAGCACCCAGCACCCTGAGTACTAAGCACCCAACACCCCAAGCACTGAGCACCCTGAGTACTGAGCACCCAGCACCCCAATCACTGAGCACCCCGAGCACTGAGCAGCCTGCACTCTGAGTACTGAGCACCGAGCACCCTGAGTACTGTGCAGCCAGCACCCTGAGTACTGAGCACCCAGCATACTGAGCACCGAGCACCCAGCACCCTGAGTACTGAGCACACAGCACCCTGAGCACTGAGCACCCAGCACCCTGAGTACTGAGCACCGAGCACCCTGAGTACTGAGCACCCAGCACCCCGAGCACTGAGCACCCAGCACCCTGAGCACTGAGCACCCAGCATACTGCGTACTGAGCACCCAGCACCCTGAGTACTGAGCACGCAGCACCCTGAGCACTGAGCACCCAGCGCCCTGAGTACTGAGCATCCAGCACCCCGAGCAGTGAGCACCCAGCACCCTGAGTACTGAGCACTGAGCACCCAGCACCCCGAGCACTGAGCACCCAGCACCCTGAGCACTGAGCACTGAGCACTGAGCACCCTGAGCACTGAGCACCCAGAACCCTGAGCACTGAGCACCCAGCATCCTGAGCACTGAGTACTGAGCACCCAGCACGCTGAGCACTGAGCACCCAGCACCCTGAGTACTGAGCACTGAGCACCCCGATTACTGAGCACCCAGCACCCTGAGCGCTGAGCACCCAGCACCCTGAGCACTGAGCACCCAGCACCATGAGTACTGAGCACCGAGCACCCTGAGCACCGAGCACCCAGCACCCTGAGTACTGAGCACCCAGCACCCTGAGCACTGAGCACCCAGCACCCTGAGTACTGAGCACCGAGCACCCTGAGTACTGAGCACTGAGCACCCTGAGCACTGAGCACCGAGCACCCTTAGTACTGAGCACTGAGCACCCAACACCCCAAGCACTGAGCACCCTGAGCACTGAGCACCCAGCACCCCAAGCACTGAGCACCCTGAGTACTGAGCACCCAGCACCCTGAGTAATGAGCACCCAGCACCCTGAGTACTGAGCAACCAGCTCCCTGAGTACTGAGCACCCAGCACCCCGAGCACTGAGCACCCAGCACCCTGAGTACTGAGCACTGAGCACACAGCACCCCGAGCACGAGCACCCAGCACCCTCTGTACTGAGCACTGAGTACCCAGTACCCCGAGCACTGCGACCCAGCACCCCCAGCAATGAGCACCCAGCACCCTGAGTACTGAGCACCCAGCATCCCGAGTACTGAGCACCCAGCAACCTGCGAACCGAGCAGCCAGCACCCCGAGCGCTGAGCACCCAGCACCCTGAGCACTGAGCACACAGCACCCTGAGTACTGAGCACTGAGCACCCCGAGTACTGAGCACCCAGCACGCCGAGCACTGAGCACACAGCAACCTGAGTACTGAGCACCCAGCACCCTGAGTACTGAGCACCCAGCACCCTGAGCACTGAGCACCCATCACCCTGAGTACTAAGCACCCAACACCCCAAGCACTGAGCACCCTGAGTACTGAGCACCCAGCACCCCAAGCACTGAGCACCCCGAGCACTGAGCAGCCAGCACCCTGAGTACTGAGCACCGAGCACCCTGAGTACTGAGCAGCCAGCACCCTGAGTACTGAGCACCCAGCATACTGAGCACCGAGCACCCAGCACCCTGAGTACTGAGCACACAGCACCCTGAGCACTGAGCACCCAGCACCCTGAGTACTGAGCACCGAGCACCCTGAGTACTGAGCACCCAGCACCCCGAGCACTGAGCACCCAGCACCCTGAGCACTGAGCACCCAGCATACTGCGTACTGAGCACCCAGCACCCTGAGTACTGAGCACCCAGCACCCTGAGCACTGAGCACCCAGCACCCTGAGTACTGAGCATCCAGCACCCCGAGCAGTGAGCACCGAGCACCCTGAGTACTGAGCACTGAGCACCCAGCACCCCGAGCACTGAGCACCCAGCACCCTGTGTACTGAGCACTGAGTACCCAGCACCCCGAGCACTGAGCACCCCGCACCCAGAGCACTGAGCACCCAGCACCCTGAGTACTGAGCACCCAGCACCCAGAACACTGAGCACCCAGCACCCTGAGTACTGAGCACTGAGCACACAGCACCCCGAGCACTGAGCACCCAGCACCCTCTGTACTGAGCACTGAGTACCCAGTACCCCGAGCACTGCGACCCAGCACCCTGAGCATTGAGCACCCAGCACCCCGAGTACTGAGCACCCAGCACCCCGAGCATGGGGCACCCAGCACCCTGAGCACTGAGCACCAAGCACCCCGAGCAATGAGCACCCAGCACCCTGAGTACTGAGCACCGAGCACCCCGAGTACTGAGCACCCAGCAACCTGAGCACTGAGCACCCAGCACCCCCAGCAATGAGCACCCAGCACCCCGAGCACTGAGCACCCAGCACCCCGAGCACTGAGCACCCAGCACCCCAAGCACTGAGCACCCAGCACCCTGAGCACTGAGCACTGAGCACCCTGAGCACTGAGCACCCAGAACCCTGAGTACTGAGCACAAAGCATCCTGAGCACTGAGTACTGAGCACCCAGCACGCTGAGCACTGAGCACCCAGCACCCTGAGTACTGAGCACTGAGCACCCCGAGTACTGAGCACCCAGCACCCCGAGCACTGAGCACCCAGCAACCTGAGAACCGAGCAGCCAGCACCCCGAGCGCTGAGCACCCAGCACCCTGAGCACTGAGCACCCAGCACCCTGAGTACTGAGCACTGAGCACCCCGAGTACTGAGCACCCAGCACCCCGAGCACTGAGCACCCAGCACCTTGAGTACTGAGCACCCAGCACCCTGAGTACTGAGCACCCAGCACCCTGAGCACTGAGCACCCAGCACCCTGAGTACTAAGCACCCAACACCCCAAGCACTGAGCACCCTGAGTACTGAGCACCCAGCACCCCAAGCACTGAGCACCCCGAGCACTGAGCAGCCAGCACCCTGAGTACTGAGCACCGAGCACCCTGAGTACTGAGCAGCCAGCACCCTGAGTACTGAGCACCCAGCATACTGAGCACCGAGCACCCAGCACGCTGAGTACTGAGCACACAGCACCCTGAGCACTGAGCACCCAGCACCCTGAGTACTGAGCACCGAGCACCCTGAGTACTGAGCACCCAGCACCCCGAGCACTGAGCACCCAGCACCCTGAGCACTGAGCACCCAGCATACTGCGTACTGAGCACCCAGCACCCTGAGTACTGAGCACCCAGCACCCTGAGCACTGAGCACCCAGCACCCTGAGTACTGAGCATCCAGCACCCCGAGCACTGAGCACCCAGCACCCTGAGTACTGAGCACTGAGCACCCAGCACCCTGTGTACTGAGCACTGAGTACCCAGCACCCCGAGCACTGAGCACCCAGCACCCTGAGCACTGAGCACCCTGAGTACTGAGCACCCAGCACCCTGAGCACTGAGCACCCAGCACCCCGAGCACTGAGCACCCAGCACCCAGAGCACTGAGCACTGAGCACCCTGAGTACTGAGCACTGAGCACCCTGAGCACTGAGCACCGAGCACCCTGAATACCGAGCACTGAGCACCCAACACCCCAAGCACTGAGCACCCTGAGCACTGAGCACCCAGCACCCCAAGCACTGAGCACCCTGAGTACTGAGCACCCAGCACCCTGAGTAATGAGCACCCAGCACCCTGAGTACTGAGCACCCAGCTCCCTGAGTACTGAGCACCCAGCACCCCGAGCACTGAGCCCCCAGCACCCTGAGTACTGAGCACTGAGCACACAGCACCCCGAGCACTGAGCACCCAGCACCCTGTGTACTGAGCACTGAGTACCCAGTACCCCGAGCACTGCGACCCAGCACCCTGAGCACTGAGCACCCAGCACCCCGAGTACTGAGCACCCAGCACCCCGAGAATGGGGCACCCAGCACCCTGAGCACTGAGCACCCAGCACCCCGAGCAATGAGCACCCAGCACAATGAGTACTGAGCACCGAGCACCCCGAGTACTGAGCACCCAGCACCCCCAGCAATGAGCACCCAGCACCCTGAGTACTGAGCACCCAGCACCCCGAGTACTGAGCACCCAGCAACCTGAGAACCGAGCAGCCAGCACCCCCAGCAATGAGCACCCAGCACCCTGAGTACTGAGCACCCAGCACCCCCAGCAATAAGCACCCAGCACCCTGAGTACTGAGCACCCAGCATCCCGAGTACTGAGCACCCAGCAACCTGAGCACTGAGCACCCAGCACCCTGAGTACTGAGCACCCAGCACCGCCAGCAATGAGCACCCAGCACCCTGAGTACTGAGCACCCAGCACCCCTAGCGCTGAGCACCCAGCCCCCTGAGCACTGAGCACCCAGCACCCTGAGTACTGAGCACTGAGCACCCCGAGTACTGAGCACCCAGCACAACGAGCACTGAGCACCCAGCACCCTGAGTACTGAGCACCCAGCACCCTGAGTACTGAGCACCCAGCACCCTGAGCACTGAGCACCAAGCACCCTGAGTACTAAGCACCCAACACCCCAAGCACTGAGCACCCTGAGTACTGAGCACCCAGCACCCCAAGCACTGAGCACCCCGAGCACTGAGCAGCCAGCACCCTGAGTACTGAGCACCGAGCACCCTGAGTACTGTGCAGCCAGCACCCTGAGTACTGAGCACCCAGCATACTGAGCACCGAGCACCCAGCACCCTGAGTACTGAGCACACAGCACCCTGAGCACTGAGCACCCAGCACCCTGAGTACTGAGCACCGAGCACCCTGAGTACTGAGCACCCAGCACCCCGAGCACTGAGCACCCAGCACCCTGAGCACTGAGCACCCAGCATACTGCGTACTGAGCACCCAGCACCCTGAGTACTGAGCACCCAGCACCCTGAGCACTGAGCACCCAGCGCCCTGAGTACTGAGCATCCAGCACCCCGAGCAGTGAGCACCCAGCACCCTGAGTACTGAGCACTGAGCACCCAGCACCCCGAGCACTGAGCACCCAGCACCCTGTGTACTGAGCAGTGAGTACCCAGCACCCTGAGCACTGAGCACCCAGCACCCAGAGCACAGAGCACCCAGCACCCTGAGTACTGAGCACCCAGCACCCAGAGCACTGAGCACCCAGCACCCTGAGTACTGAGCACTGAGCACACAGCACCCCGAGCACTGAGCACCCAGCACCCTCTGTACTGAGCACTGAGTACCCAGTACCCCGAGCACTGCGATCCAGCACCCTGAGCATTGAGCACCCAGCACCCCGAGTACTGAGCACCCAGCACCCCGAGCATGGGGCACCCAGCACCCTGAGCACTGAGCACCCAGCACCCTGAGCAATGAGCACCCAGCACCCTGAGTACTGAGCACCGAGCACCCCGAGTACTGAGCACCCAGCAACCTGAGCACTGAGCACCCAGCACCCCCAGCAATGAGCACCCAGCACCCCGAGCACTGAGCACCCAGCACCCCGAGCACTGAGCACCCAGCACCCCGAGCACTGAGCACCCAGCACCCTGAGCACTGAGCACTGAGCACTGAGCACCCCGATTACTGAGCACCCAGCACCCTGAGCGCTGAGCACCCAGCACCCTGAGCACTGAGCACCCAGCACCATGAGTACTGAGCACCGAGCACCCTGAGCACCGAGGACCCAGCACCATGAGTACTGAGCACCCAGCACCCTGAGCACTGAGCACCCAGCACCCTGAGTACTGAGCACCGAGCACCCTGAGTACTGAGCACTGAGCACCCTGAGCATTGAGCACCGAGCACCCTGAGTACTGAGCACTGAGCACCCAACACCCCAAGCACTGAGCACCCTGAGCACTGAGCACCCAGCTCCCCAAGCACTGAGCACCCTGAGTACTGAGCACCCAGCACCCTGAGTAATGAGCACCCAGCACCCTGAGTACTGAGCACCCAGCTCCCTGAGTACTGAGCACCCAGCACCCCGAGCACTGAGCACCCAGCACCCTGAGTACTGAGCACTGAGCACACAGCACCCCGAGCACTGAGCACCCAGCACCCTCTGTACTGAGCACTGAGTACCCAGTACCCCGAGCACTGCGACCCAGCACCCCCAGCAATGAGCACCCAGCACCCTGAGTACTGAGCACCCAGCATCCCGTGTACTGAGCACCCAGCAACCTGAGAACCGAGCAGCCAGCACCCCGAGCGCTGAGCACCCAGCACCCTGAGCACTGAGCACACAGCACCCTGAGTACTGAGCACTGAGCACCCCGAGTACTGAGCACCCAGCACCCCGAGCACTGAGCACCCAGCACCCTGAGTACTGAGCACCCAGCACCCTGAGTACTGAGCACCCAGCACCCTGAGCACTGAGCACCCAGCACCCTGAGTACTAAGCACCCAACACCCCAAGCACTGAGCACCCTGAGTACTGAGCACCCAGCACCCCAAGCACTGAGCACCCCGAGCACTGAGCAGCCAGCACCCTGAGTACTGAGCACCGAGCACCCTGAGTACTGAGCAGCCAGCACCCTGAGTACTGAGCACACAGCACCCTGAGCACTGAGCACCCAGCACCCTGAGTACTGAGCACCGAGCACCCTGAGTACTGAGCACCCAGCACCCCGAGCACTGAGCACCCAGCACCCTGAGCACTGAGCACCCAGCATACTGCGTACTGAGCACCCAGCACCCTGAGTACTGAGCACCCAGCACCCTGAGCACTGAGCACCCAGCACCCTGAGTACTGAGCATCCAGCACCCCGAGCAGTGAGCACCAAGCACCCTGAGTACTGAGCACTGAGCACCCAGCACCCCGAGCACTGAGCACCCAGCACCCTGTGTACTGAGCACTGAGTACCCAGTACCCCGAGCACTGCGACCCAGCACCCTGAGCATTGAGCACCCAGCACCCCGAGTACTGAGCACCCAGCAAACCGAGCATGGGGCACCCAGCACCCTGAGCACTGAGCACTAAGCACCCCGAGCAATGAGCACCCAGCACCCTGAGTACTGAGCACCGAGCACCCCGAGTACTGAGCACCCAGCAACCTGAGCACTGAGCACCCAGCACCCCCAGCAATGAGCACCCAGCACCCCGAGCACTGAGCACCCAGCACCCCGAGCACTGAGCACCCAGCACCCCGAGCACTGAGCACCCATCACCCTGAGCACTGAGCACTGAGCACCCTGAGCACTGAGCACCCAGAACCCTGAGCACTGAGCACACAGCATGATGAGCACTGAGTACTGAGCACCCAGCACGCTGAGCACTGAGCACCCAGCACGCTGAGTACTGAGCACTGAGCACCCCGATTACTGAGCACCGAGCACCCTGAGCACCGAGCACCCAGCACGCTGAGTACTGAGCACCCAGCACCCTGAGCACTGAGCACCCAGCACCCTGAGTACTGAGCACCGAGCACCCTGAGTACTGAGCACTGAGCACCCTGAGCACTGAGCACCGAGCACCCTGAGTACTGAGCACTGAGCACCCAACACAACAAGCACTGAGCACCCTGAGCACTGAGCACCCAGCACCCCAAGCACTGAGCACCCAGCACCCTGAGTACTGAGCACCGAGCACCCTGAGTACTGAGCACCCAGCACCTCGAGCACTGAGCACCCAGCACCCTGAGCACTGAGCACCCAGCACCCTGAGTACTGAGCACCCAGCACCCTGAGCACTGAGCACCCAGCACCCTGAGTACTGAGCACCCAGCACCCTGAGCACTGAGCACCCAGCACCCTGAGTACTGAGCATCCAGCACCCCGAGCACTGAGCACCCAGCACCCTGAGTACTGAGCACTGAGCACCCAGCACCCCGAGCACTGAGCACCCTGAGCACTGAGCACCCTGAGTACTGAGCACCCAGCACCCTGAGCACTGAGCACCCAGCACCCTGAGCACTGAGCACCCAGCACCCAGAGCACTGAGAACTGAGCACCCTGAGTACTGAGCACTGAGCACCCTGAGCACTGAGCACCGAGCACCCTGAGTACTGAGCACTGAGCACCCTGAGCACTGAGCACCCTGCACCCTGAGTACTGAGCACCCAGCACCCTGAGCACTGAGGACCGAGCACCCTGAGTACTTAGCACCCAGCACCCTGAGTACTGAGCACCCAGCACCCTGAGTACTGAGCACCCAGCACCCTGAGTACTGAGCACCCAGCGTACTGAGCACCGAGCACCCAGCACCCTGAGTACTGAGCACCCAGCACCCTGAGCACTGAGCACCCAGCACCCTGAGTACTGAGCACTGAGCACCCCGAGTACTGAGCACCGAGCACACCGAGCACTGAGCACCCAGCACCCCGATCACAGAGCACCCTGTGTACTGAGCACCCAGCACCCTGAGCACTGAGCACCCAGCACCCTGAGCACTGAGCACCCAGCACCCTGAGCACTGAGCACCCAGCACCCTGAGTACTGAGCACCCAGCACCCTGAGCACTGAGCAACCTTAGTACTGAGCACTGAGCACCCTGAGTACTGAGCACTGAGCACCCTGAGTACTGAGCACCCAGCACCCTGAGTACTGAGCACCCAGCACCCTGAGCAATGATCACCCTGAGTACTGAGCACCCAGCACCCTGAGCACTGAGCACCGAGCACCCTGAGCACTGAGCAACCAGCACCCGGAGTACTGAGCACCCAGCACCCTGAATACTAAGCACCGAGCACCCTGAGTACTGAGCACTGAGCACCCCGAGCACTGAGCACCCAGAACCCCGAGCACCGAGCACCCTGAGTACTGAGCACCCAATACCCTGAGCACTGAACACACAGCACCCTGAGTACAGTAAACCCCGAGAACTGAGCACCCAGCACTCTGAGTACTGAGCACCGAGCACACTGAGCACTGAGCACCCAGCACCCCGAGCACTGAGCACCCAGCACCCTGAGTACTGAGCACCCAGCACCCTGAGTACTGAGCAACCAGCACCCCGAGCACTGAGTAACCAGCACCCTGAGCACTGAACACCCAGCACCCTGAGCACTGAGCACCCAGCACCCTGAGCACTGAGCACCCAGCACCCTGAGTACTGAGCACTGAGCACCCAGCACCCCGAGCACTGAGCACACAGCACCCTGAGTACTGAGCACTGAGCACCCAGCACCCCGAGCACTGAGCACCCAGCACCCTGAGCACTGAGCACCCAGCACCTGAGTCCTGAGCACCCAGCACCCTGAGTACTGAGCACCCAGCTCCCTGAGTACTGAGCATCCAGCACCCCGAGTACTGAGCACCCAGCATCCTGAGTACTGAGCACCCAGCTCACCGAGCACTAAGCACACAGCACCCAGAGCACTGAGGACCCAGCATCCTGAGCACTGAGCACCCAGCACCCTGAGTACTGAGCACCGAGCACCCTGAGTACTGAGCACCCAGCACCCTGAGCACTGATCACCCAGCACCCTGAGTACTGAGCACCAAGTACCCTGAGTACTGAGCACCCAGCACCCCGAGCACTGAGCACCCAGCACCCTGAGTACTGAGCACTGAGCACACAGCACCCCGAGCACTGAGCACCCAGCACCCTGTGTACTGAGCACTGAGTACCCAGTACCCCGAGCACTGCGACCCAGCACCCTGAGCACTGAGCACCCAGCACCCCGAGTACTGAGCACAAAGCACCCCGAGCACTGAGCACCCAGCACCCTGAGCACTGAGCACCCAGCACCCTGAGCAATGAGCACCCAGCACCCTGAGTACTGAGCACCCAGCACCCCGAGTACTGAGCACCCAGCAACCTGAGCACTGAGCACCCAGCACCCCCAGCAATGAGCACCCAGCACCCTGAGTACTGAGCACCCAGCACCCCGAGTACTGAGCACCCAGCAACCTGAGAACCGAGCAGCCAGCACCCCCAGCAATGAGCACCCAGCATCCTGAGTACTGAGCACCCAGCACCCCCAGCAATGAGCACCCAGCACCCTGAGTACTGAGCACCCAGCACCCCGAGTACTGAGAACCCAGCAACCTGAGAACCTAGCAGCCAGCACCCCGAGCGCTGAGCACCCAGCACCCTGAGCACTGAGCACCCTGCACCCTGAGTACTGAGCACTGAGCACCCCGAGTACTGAGCACCCAGCACCCCGAGCAATGAGCACCCAGAACCCTGAGCACTGAGCACCCAGCACCCTGAGTACTGAGCACCGAGCACCCTGATTACTGAGCACCCAGCACCCCGAGCACTGAGCACCCAGCACCCTGAGCACTGAGCACCCAGCATACTGCGTACTGAGCACCCAGCACCCTGAGTACTGAGCACCCAGCACCCTGAGCACTGAGCACCCAGCACCCTGAGTACTGAGCATCCAGCACCCCGAGCACTGAGCACCCAGCACCCTGAGTACTGAGCACTGAGCACCCAGCACCCCGAGCACTGAGCACCCAGCACCCTGTGTACTGAGCACTGAGTACCCAGCACCCCGAGCACTGAGCACCCAGCACCCTGAGCACTGAGCACCCTGAGTACTGAGCACCCAGCACCCTGAGCACTGAGCACCCAGCACCCCGAGCACTGAGCACCCAGCACCCAGAGCACTGAGCACTGAGCACCCTGAGTACTGAGCACTGAGCACCCTGAGCACTGAGCACCGAGCACCCTGAGTACCGAGCACTGAGCACCCAACACCCCAAGCACTGAGCACCCTGAGCACTGAGCACCCAGCACCCCAAGCACTGAGCACCCTGAGTACTGAGCACCCAGCACCCTGAGTAATGAGCACCCAGCACCCTGAGTACTGAGCACCCAGCTCCCTGAGTACTGAGCACCCAGCACCCCGAGCACTGAGCACCCAGCACCCTGAGTACTGAGCACTGAGCACACAGCACCCCGAGCACTGAGCACCCAGCACCCTGTGTACTGAGCACTGAGTACCCAGTACCCCGAGCACTGCGACCCAGCACCCTGAGCACTGAGCACCCAGCACCCCGAGTACTGAGCACCCAGCACCCCGAGAATGGGGCACCCAGCACCCTGAGCACTGAGCACCCAGCACCCCGAGCAATGAGCACCCAGCACAATGAGTACTGAGCACCGAGCACCCCGAGTACTGAGCACCCAGCACCCCCAGCAATGAGCACCCAGCACCCTGAGTACTGAGCACCCAGCACCCCGAGTACTGAGCACCCAGCAACCTGAGAACCGAGCAGCCAGCACCCCCAGCAATGAGCACCCAGCACCCTGAGTACTGAGCACCCAGCACCCCCAGCAATGAGCACCCAGCACCCTGAGTACTGAGCACCCAGCATCCCGAGTACTGAGCACCCAGCAACCTGAGCACTGAGCACCCAGCACCCTGAGTACTGAGCACCCAGCACCCCCAGCAATGAGCACCCAGCACCCTGAGTACTGAGCACCCAGCACCCCTAGCGCTGAGCACCCAGCACCCTGAGCACTGAGCACCCAGCACCCTGAGTACTGAGCACTGAGCACCCCGAGTACTGAGCACCCAGCACCCCGAGCACTGAGCACCCAGCACCCTGAGTACTGAGCACCCAGCACCCTGAGTACTGAGCACCCAGCACCCTGAGCACTGAGCACCAAGCACCCTGAGTACTAAGCACCCAACACCCCAAGCACTGAGCACCCTGAGTACTGAGCACCCAGCACCCCAAGCACTGAGCACCCCGAGCACTGAGCACCGAGCACCCTGAGTACTGTGCAGCCAGCACCCTGAGTACTGAGCACCCAGCATACTGAGCACCGAGCACCCAGCACCCTGAGTACTGAGCACACAGCACCCTGAGCACTGAGCACCCAGCACCCTGAGTACTGAGCACCGAGCACCCTGAGTACTGAGCACCCAGCACCCCGAGCACTGAGCACCCAGCACCCTGAGCACTGAGCACCCAGCATACTGCGTACTGAGCACCCAGCACCCTGAGTACTGAGCACCCAGCACCCTGAGCACTGAGCACCCAGCACCCTGAGTACTGAGCATCCAGCACCCCGAGCAGTGAGCACCCAGCACCCTGAGTACTGAGCACTGAGCACCCAGCACCCCGAGCACTGAGCACCCAGCACCCTGTGTACTGAGCACTGAGTACCCAGCACCCCGAGCACTGAGCACCCCGCACCCAGAGCACTGAGCACCCAGCACCCTGAGTACTGAGCACCCAGCACCCAGAACACTGAGCACCCAGCACCCTGAGTACTGAGCACTGAGCACACAGCACCCCGAGCACTGAGCACCCAGCACCCTCTGTACTGAGCACTGAGTACCCAGTACCCCGAGCACTGCGACCCAGCACCCTGAGCATTGAGCACCCAGCACCCTGAGCACTGAGCACTAAGCACCCCGAGCAATGAGCACCCAGCACCCTGAGTACTGAGCACCGAGCACCCCGAGTACTGAGCACCCAGCAACCTGAGAACTGAGCACCCAGCACCCCCAGCAATGAGCACCCAGCACCCCGAGCACTGAGCACCCAGCACCCCGAGCACTGAGCACCCAGCACCCCGAGCACTGAGCACCCATCACCCTGAGCACTGAGCACTGAGCACCCTGAGCACTGAGCACCCAGAACCCTGAGCACTGAGCACACAGCATCCTGAGCACTGAGTACTGAGCACCCAGCACGCTGAGCACTGAGCACCCAGCACGCTGAGTACTGAGCACTGAGCACCCCGATTACTGAGCACCCAGCACCCTGAGCGCTGAGCACCCAGCACCCTGAGCACTGAGCACCCAGCACCATGAGTACTGAGCACCGAGCACCCTGAGCACCGAGCACCCAGCACCCTGAGTACTGAGCACCCAGCACCCTGAGCACTGAGCACCCAGCACCCTGAGTACTGAGCACCGAGCACCCTGAGTACTGAGCACTGAGCACCCTGAGCACTGAGCACCGAGCACCCTGAGTACTGAGCACTGAGCACCCAACACAACAAGCACTGAGCACCCTGAGCACTGAGCACCCAGCACCCCAAGCACTGAGCACCCAGCACCCTGAGTACTGAGCACCGAGCACCCTGAGTACTGAGCACCCAGCACCTCGAGCACTGAGCACCCAGCACCCTGAGCACTGAGCACCCAGCACCCTGAGTACTGAGCACCCAGCACCCTGAGCACTGAGCACCCAGCACCCTGAGTACTGAGCACCCAGCACCCTGAGCACTGAGCACCCAGCACCCTGAGTACTGAGCATCCAGCACCCCGAGCACTGAGCACCCAGCACCCTGAGTACTGAGCACTGAGCACCCAGCACCCCGAGCACTGAGCACCCTGAGCACTGAGCACCCTGAGTACTGAGCACCCAGCACCCTGAGCACTGAGCACCCAGCACCCTGAGCACTGAGCACCCAGCACCCAGAGCACTGAGAACTGAGCACCCTGAGTACTGAGCACTGAGCACCCTGAGCACTGAGCACCGAGCACCCTGAGTACTGAGCACTGAGCACCCTGAGCACTGAGCACCCTGCACCCTGAGTACTGAGCACCCAGCACCCTGAGCACTGAGGACCGAGCACCCTGAGTACTTAGCACCCAGCACCCTGAGTACTGAGCACCCAGCACCCTGAGTACTGAGCACCCAGCACCCTGAGTACTGAGCACCCAGCGTACTGAGCACCGAGCACCCAGCACCCTGAGTACTGAGCACCCAGCACCCTGAGCACTGAGCACCCAGCACCCTGAGTACTGAGCACTGAGCACCCCGAGTACTGAGCACCGAGCACACCGAGCACTGAGCACCCAGCACCCCGAGCACAGAGCACCCTGTGTACTGAGCACCCAGCACCCTGAGCACTGAGCACCCAGCACCCTGAGCACTGAGCACCCAGCACCCTGAGCACTGAGCACCCAGCACCCTGAGTACTGAGCACCCAGCACCCTGAGCACTGAGCAACCTTAGTACTGAGCACTGAGCACCCTGAGTACTGAGCACTGAGCACCCTGAGTACTGAGCACCCAGCACCCTGAGTACTGAGCACCCAGCACCCTGAGCAATGATCACCCTGAGTACTGAGCACCCAGCACCCTGAGCACTGAGCACCGAGCACCCTGAGCACTGAGCAACCAGCACCCGGAGTACTGAGCACCCAGCACCCTGAATACTAAGCACCGAGCACCCTGAGTACTGAGCACTGAGCACCCCGAGCACTGAGCACCCAGAACCCCGAGCACCGAGCACCCTGAGTACTGAGCACCCAATACCCTGAGCACTGAACACACAGCACCCTGAGTACAGTAAACCCCGAGAACTGAGCACCCAGCACTCTGAGTACTGAGCACCGAGCACACTGAGCACTGAGCACCCAGCACCCCGAGCACTGAGCACCCAGCACCCTGAGTACTGAGCACCCAGCACCCTGAGTACTGAGCAACCAGCACCCCGAGCACTGAGTAACCAGCACCCTGAGCACTGAGCACCCAGCACCCTGAGCACTGAGCACCCAGCACCCTGAGCACTGAGCACCCAGCACCCTGAGTACTGAGCACTGAGCACCCAGCACCCCGAGCACTGAGCACACAGCACCCTGAGTACAGAGCACTGAGCACCCAGCACCCCGAGCACTGAGCACCCAGCACCCAGAGCACTGAGCACCCAGCACCTGAGTCCTGAGCACCCAGCACCCTGAGTACTGAGCACCCAGCTCCCTGAGTACTGAGCATCCAGCACCCCGAGTACTGAGCACCCAGCATCCTGAGTACTGAGCACCCAGCTCACCGAGCACTAAGCACACAGCACCCAGAGCACTGAGGACCCAGCATCCTGAGCACTGAGCACCCAGCACCCTGAGTACTGAGCACCGAGCACCCTGAGTACTGAGCACCCAGCACCCTGAGCACTGATCACCCAGCACCCTGAGTACTGAGCACCAAGTACCCTGAGTACTGAGCACCCAGCACCCCGAGCACTGAGCACCCAGCACCCTGAGTACTGAGCACTGAGCACCCAGCACCCCGAGCACTGAGCACCCAGCACCCTGTGTACTGAGCACTGAGTACCCAGCACCCCGAGCACTGAGCACCCAGCACCCTGAGCACTGAGCACCCTGAGTACTGAGCACCCAGCACCCTGAGCACTGAGCACCCAGCACCCCGAGCACTGAGCACCCAGCACCCAGAGCACTGAGCACTGAGCACCCTGAGTACTGAGCACTGAGCACCCTGAGCACTGAGCACCGAGCACCCTGAGTACCGAGCACTGAGCACCCAACACCCCAAGCACTGAGCACCCTGAGCACTGAGCACCCAGCACCCCAAGCACTGAGCACCCTGAGTACTGAGCACCCAGCACCCTGAGTAATGAGCACCCAGCACCCTGAGTACTGAGCACCCAGCTCCCTGAGTACTGAGCACCCAGCACCCCGAGCACTGAGCACCCAGCACCCTGAGTACTGAGCACTGAGCACACAGCACCCCGAGCACTGAGCACCCAGCACCCTGTGTACTGAGCACTGAGTACCCAGTACCCCGAGCACTGCGACCCAGCACCCTGAGCACTGAGCACCCAGCACCCCGAGTACTGAGCACCCAGCACCCCGAGAATGGGGCACCCAGCACCCTGAGCACTGAGCACCCAGCACCCCGAGCAATGAGCACCCAGCACAATGAGTACTGAGCACCGAGCACCCCGAGTACTGAGCACCCAGCACCCCCAGCAATGAGCACCCAGCACCCTGAGTACTGAGCACCCAGCACCCCGAGTACTGAGCACCCAGCAACCTGAGAACCGAGCAGCCAGCACCCCCAGCAATGAGCACCCAGCACCCTGAGTACTGAGCACCCAGCACCCCCAGCAATGAGCACCCAGCACCCTGAGTACTGAGCACCCAGCATCCCGAGTACTGAGCACCCAGCAACCTGAGCACTGAGCACCCAGCACCCTGAGTACTGAGCACCCAGCACCCCCAGCAATGAGCACCCAGCACCCTGAGTACTGAGCACCCAGCACCCCTAGCGCTGAGCACCCAGCACCCTGAGCACTGAGCACCCAGCACCCTGAGTACTGAGCACTGAGCACCCCGAGTACTGAGCACCCAGCACCCCGAGCACTGAGCACCCAGCACCCTGAGTACTGAGCACCCAGCACCCTGAGTACTGAGCACCCAGCACCCTGAGCACTGAGCACCAAGCACCCTGAGTACTAAGCACCCAACACCCCAAGCACTGAGCACCCTGAGTACTGAGCACCCAGCACCCCAAGCACTGAGCACCCCGAGCACTGAGCACCGAGCACCCTGAGTACTGTGCAGCCAGCACCCTGAGTACTGAGCACCCAGCATACTGAGCACCGAGCACCCAGCACCCTGAGTACTGAGCACACAGCACCCTGAGCACTGAGCACCCAGCACCCTGAGTACTGAGCACCGAGCACCCTGAGTACTGAGCACCCAGCACACCGAGCACTGAGCACCCAGCACCCTGAGCACTGAGCACCCAGCATACTGCGTACTGAGCACCCAGCACCCTGAGTACTGAGCACCCAGCACCCTGAGCACTGAGCACCCAGCACCCTGAGTACTGAGCATCCAGCACCCCGAGCAGTGAGCACCCAGCACCCTGAGTACTGAGCACTGAGCACCCAGCACCCCGAGCACTGAGCACCCAGCACCCTGTGTACTGAGCACTGAGTACCCAGCACCCCGAGCACTGAGCACCCCGCACCCAGAGCACTGAGCACCCAGCACCCTGAGTACTGAGCACCCAGCACCCAGAACACTGAGCACCCAGCACCCTGAGTACTGAGCACTGAGCACACAGCACCCCGAGCACTGAGCACCCAGCACCCTCTGTACTGAGCACTGAGTACCCAGTACCCCGAGCACTGCGACCCAGCACCCTGAGCATTGAGCACCCAGCACCCCGAGTACTGAGCACCCAGCACCCCGAGCATGGGGCACCCAGCACCCTGAGCACTGAGCACTAAGCACCCCGAGCAATGA
This sequence comes from Microtus oregoni, assembly GCF_018167655.1. Taxonomy (NCBI): domain Eukaryota; kingdom Metazoa; phylum Chordata; class Mammalia; order Rodentia; family Cricetidae; genus Microtus; species Microtus oregoni. The sequence goes on from NW_024544959.1 coordinate 62,545, forward strand.
GCACCCAGCACCCTGAGTACTGAGCACCGAGCACCCCGAGTACTGAGCACCCAGCAACCTGAGCACTGAGCACCCAGCACCCCCAGCAATGAGCACCCAGCACCCCGAGCACTGAGCACCCAGCACCCCGAGCACTGAGCACCCAGCACCCCGAGCACTGAGCACCCATCACCCTGAGCACTGAGCACTGAGCACCCTGAGCACTGAGCACCCAGAACCCTGAGCACTGAGCACACAGCATCCTGAGCACTGAGTACTGAGCACCCAGCACGCTGAGCACTGAGCACCCAGCACGCTGAGTACTGAGCACTGAGCACCCCGATTACTGAGCACCCAGCACCCTGAGCGCTGAGCACCCAGCACCCTGAGCACTGAGCACCCAGCACCATGAGTACTGAGCACCGAGCACCCTGAGCACCGAGCACCCAGCACCCTGAGTACTGAGCACCCAGCACCCTGAGCACGGAGCACCCAGCACCCTGAGTACTGAGCACCGAGCACCCTGAGTACTGAGCACTGAGCACCCTGAGCACTGAGCACCGAGCACCCTGAGTACTGAGCACTGAGCACCCAACACAACAAGCACTGAGCACCCTGAGCACTGAGCACCCAGCACCCCAAGCACTGAGCACCCAGCACCCTGAGTACTGAGCACCGAGCACCCTGAGTACTGAGCACCCAGCACCTCGAGCACTGAGCACCCAGCACCCTGAGCACTGAGCACCCAGCACCCTGAGTACTGAGCACCCAGCACCCTGAGCACTGAGCACCCAGCACCCTGAGTACTGAGCACCCAGCACCCTGAGCACTGAGCACCCAGCACCCTGAGTACTGAGCATCCAGCACCCCGAGCACTGAGCACCCAGCACCCTGAGTACTGAGCACTGAGCACCCAGCACCCCGAGCACTGAGCACCCTGAGCACTGAGCACCCTGAGTACTGAGCACCCAGCACCCTGAGCACTGAGCACCCAGCACCCTGAGCACTGAGCACCCAGCACCCAGAGCACTGAGAACTGAGCACCCTGAGTACTGAGCACTGAGCACCCTGAGCACTGAGCACCGAGCACCCTGAGTACTGAGCACTGAGCACCCTGAGCACTGAGCACCCTGCACCCTGAGTACTGAGCACCCAGCACCCTGAGCACTGAGGACCGAGCACCCTGAGTACTTAGCACCCAGCACCCTGAGTACTGAGCACCCAGCACCCTGAGTACTGAGCACCCAGCACCCTGAGTACTGAGCACCCAGCGTACTGAGCACCGAGCACCCAGCACCCTGAGTACTGAGCACCCAGCACCCTGAGCACTGAGCACCCAGCACCCTGAGTACTGAGCACTGAGCACCCCGAGTACTGAGCACCGAGCACACCGAGCACTGAGCACCCAGCACCCCGAGCACAGAGCACCCTGTGTACTGAGCACCCAGCACCCTGAGCACTGAGCACCCAGCACCCTGAGCACTGAGCACCCAGCACCCTGAGTACTGAGCACCGAGCACCCTGAGTACTGAGCACTGAGCACCCTGAGCACTGAGCACCGAGCACCCTGAGTACTGAGCACTGAGCACCCAACACAACAAGCACTGAGCACCCTGAGCACTGAGCACCCAGCACCCCAAGCACTGAGCACCCAGCACCCTGAGTACTGAGCACCGAGCACCCTGAGTACTGAGCACCCAGCACCTCGAGCACTGAGCACCCAGCACCCTGAGCACTGAGCACCCAGCACCCTGAGTACTGAGCACCCAGCACCCTGAGCACTGAGCACCCAGCACCCTGAGTACTGAGCACCCAGCACCCTGAGCACTGAGCACCCAGCACCCTGAGTACTGAGCATCCAGCACCCCGAGCACTGAGCACCCAGCACCCTGAGTACTGAGCACTGAGCACCCAGCACCCCGAGCACTGAGCACCCTGAGCACTGAGCACCCTGAGTACTGAGAACCCAGCACCCTGAGCACTGAGCACCCAGCACCCTGAGCACTGAGCACCCAGCACCCAGAGCACTGAGAACTGAGCACCCTGAGTACTGAGCACTGAGCACCCTGAGCACTGAGCACCGAGCACCCTGAGTACTGAGCACTGAGCACCCTGAGCACTGAGCACCCTGCACCCTGAGTACTGAGCACCCAGCACCCTGAGCACTGAGGACCGAGCACCCTGAGTACTTAGCACCCAGCACCCTGAGTACTGAGCACCCAGCACCCTGAGTACTGAGCACCCAGCACCCTGAGTACTGAGCACCCAGCGTACTGAGCACCGAGCACCCAGCACCCTGAGTACTGAGCACCCAGCACCCTGAGCACTGAGCACCCAGCACCCTGAGTACTGAGCACTGAGCACCCCGAGTACTGAGCACCGAGCACACCGAGCACTGAGCACCCAGCACCCCGAGCACAGAGCACCCTGTGTACTGAGCACCCAGCACCCTGAGCACTGAGCACCCAGCACCCTGAGCACTGAGCACCCAGCACCCTGAGCACTGAGCACCCAGCACCCTGAGTACTGAGCACCCAGCACCCTGAGCACTGAGCAACCTTAGTACTGAGCACTGAGCACCCTGAGTACTGAGCACTGAGCACCCTGAGTACTGAGCACCCAGCACCCTGAGTACTGAGCACCCAGCACCCTGAGCAATGATCACCCTGAGTACTGAGCACCCAGCACCCTGAGCACTGAGCACCGAGCACCCTGAGCAATGATCACCCGGAGTACTGAGCACCCAGCACCCTGAATACTAAGCACCGAGCACCCTGAGTACTGAGCACTGAGCACCCCGAGCACTGAGCACCCAGAACCCCGAGCACCGAGCACCCTGAGTACTGAGCACCCAATACCCTGAGCACTGAACACACAGCACCCTGAGTACAGTAAACCCCGAGAACTGAGCACCCAGCACTCTGAGTACTGAGCACCGAGCACACTGAGCACTGAGCACCCAGCACCCCGAGCACTGAGCACCCAGCACCCTGAGTACTGAGCACCCAGCACCCTGAGTACTGAGCAACCAGCACCCCGAGCACTGAGTAACCAGCACCCTGAGCACTGAGCACCCAGCACCCTGAGCACTGAGCACCCAGCACCCTGAGCACTGAGCACCCAGCACCCTGAGTACTGAGCACTGAGCACCCAGCACCCCGAGCACTGAGCACACAGCACCCTGAGTACAGAGCACTGAGCACCCAGCACCCCGAGCACTGAGCACCCAGCACCCAGAGCACTGAGCACCCAGCACCTGAGTCCTGAGCACCCAGCACCCTGAGTACTGAGCACCCAGCTCCCTGAGTACTGAGCATCCAGCACCCCGAGTACTGAGCACCCAGCATCCTGAGTACTGAGCACCCAGCTCACCGAGCACTAAGCACACAGCACCCAGAGCACTGAGGACCCAGCATCCTGAGCACTGAGCACCCAGCACCCTGAGTACTGAGCACCGAGCACCCTGAGTACTGAGCACCCAGCACCCTGAGCACTGATCACCCAGCACCCTGAGTACTGAGCACCAAGTACCCTGAGTACTGAGCACCCAGCACCCCGAGCACTGAGCACCCAGCACCCTGAGTACTGAGCACTGAGCACCCAGCACCCCGAGCACTGAGCACCCAGCACCCTGTGTACTGAGCACTGAGTACCCAGCACCCCGAGCACTGAGCACCCAGCACCCTGAGCACTGAGCACCCTGAGTACTGAGCACCCAGCACCCTGAGCACTGAGCACCCAGCACCCCGAGCACTGAGCACCCAGCACCCAGAGCACTGAGCACTGAGCACCCTGAGTACTGAGCACTGAGCACCCTGAGCACTGAGCACCGAGCACCCTGAGTACCGAGCACTGAGCACCCAACACCCCAAGCACTGAGCACCCTGAGCACTGAGCACCCAGCACCCCAAGCACTGAGCACCCTGAGTACTGAGCACCCAGCACCCTGAGTAATGAGCACCCAGCACCCTGAGTACTGAGCACCCAGCTCCCTGAGTACTGAGCACCCAGCACCCCGAGCACTGAGCACCCAGCACCCTGAGTACTGAGCACTGAGCACACAGCACCCCGAGCACTGAGCACCCAGCACCCTGTGTACTGAGCACTGAGTACCCAGTACCCCGAGCACTGCGACCCAGCACCCTGAGCACTGAGCACCCAGCACCCCGAGTACTGAGCACCCAGCACCCCGAGAATGGGGCACCCAGCACCCTGAGCACTGAGCACCCAGCACCCCGAGCAATGAGCACCCAGCACAATGAGTACTGAGCACCGAGCACCCCGAGTACTGAGCACCCAGCACCCCCAGCAATGAGCACCCAGCACCCTGAGTACTGAGCACCCAGCACCCCGAGTACTGAGCACCCAGCAACCTGAGAACCGAGCAGCCAGCACCCCCAGCAATGAGCACCCAGCACCCTGAGTACTGAGCACCCAGCACCCCCAGCAATGAGCACCCAGCACCCTGAGTACTGAGCACCCAGCATCCCGAGTACTGAGCACCCAGCAACCTGAGCACTGAGCACCCAGCACCCTGAGTACTGAGCACCCAGCACCCCCAGCAATGAGCACCCAGCACCCTGAGTACTGAGCACCCAGCACCCCTAGCGCTGAGCACCCAGCACCCTGAGCACTGAGCACCCAGCACCCTGAGTACTGAGCACTGAGCACCCCGAGTACTGAGCACCCAGCACCCCGAGCACTGAGCACCCAGCACCCTGAGTACTGAGCACCCAGCACCCTGAGTACTGAGCACCCAGCACCCTGAGCACTGAGCACCAAGCACCCTGAGTACTAAGCACCCAACACCCCAAGCACTGAGCACCCTGAGTACTGAGCACCCAGCACCCCAAGCACTGAGCACCCCGAGCACTGAGCACCGAGCACCCTGAGTACTGTGCAGCCAGCACCCTGAGTACTGAGCACCCAGCATACTGAGCACCGAGCACCCAGCACCCTGAGTACTGAGCACACAGCACCCTGAGCACTGAGCACCCAGCACCCTGAGTACTGAGCACCGAGCACCCTGAGTACTGAGCACCCAGCACCCCGAGCACTGAGCACCCAGCACCCTGAGCACTGAGCACCCAGCATACTGCGTACTGAGCACCCAGCACCCTGAGTACTGAGCACCCAGCACCCTGAGCACTGAGCACCCAGCACCCTGAGTACTGAGCATCCAGCACCCCGAGCAGTGAGCACCCAGCACCCTGAGTACTGAGCACTGAGCACCCAGCACCCCGAGCACTGAGCACCCAGCACCCTGTGTACTGAGCACTGAGTACCCAGCACCCCGAGCACTGAGCACCCCGCACCCAGAGCACTGAGCACCCAGCACCCTGAGTACTGAGCACCCAGCACCCAGAACACTGAGCACCCAGCACCCTGAGTACTGAGCACTGAGCACACAGCACCCCGAGCACTGAGCACCCAGCACCCTCTGTACTGAGCACTGAGTACCCAGTACCCCGAGCACTGCGACCCAGCACCCTGAGCATTGAGCACCCAGCACCCCGAGTACTGAGCACCCAGCACCCCGAGCATGGGGCACCCAGCACCCTGAGCACTGAGCACTAAGCACCCCGAGCAATGAGCACCCAGCACCCTGAGTACTGAGCACCGAGCACCCCGAGTACTGAGCACCCAGCAACCTGAGCACTGAGCACCCAGCACCCCCAGCAATGAGCACCCAGCACCCCGAGCACTGAGCACCCAGCACCCCGAGCACTGAGCACCCAGCACCCCGAGCACTGAGCACCCATCACCCTGAGCACTGAGCACTGAGCACCCTGAGCACTGAGCACCCAGAACCCTGAGCACTGAGCACACAGCATCCTGAGCACTGAGTACTGAGCACCCAGCACGCTGAGCACTGAGCACCCAGCACGCTGAGTACTGAGCACTGAGCACCCCGATTACTGAGCACCCAGCACCCTGAGCGCTGAGCACCCAGCACCCTGAGCACTGAGCACCCAGCACCATGAGTACTGAGCACCGAGCACCCTGAGCACCGAGCACCCAGCACCCTGAGTACTGAGCACCCAGCACCCTGAGCACTGAGCACCCAGCACCCTGAGTACTGAGCACCGAGCACCCTGAGTACTGAGCACTGAGCACCCTGAGCACTGAGCACCGAGCACCCTGAGTACTGAGCACTGAGCACCCAACACAACAAGCACTGAGCACCCTGAGCACTGAGCACCCAGCACCCCAAGCACTGAGCACCCAGCACCCTGAGTACTGAGCACCGAGCACCCTGAGTACTGAGCACCCAGCACCTCGAGCACTGAGCACCCAGCACCCTGAGCACTGAGCACCCAGCACCCTGAGTACTGAGCACCCAGCACCCTGAGCACTGAGCACCCAGCACCCTGAGTACTGAGCACCCAGCACCCTGAGCACTGAGCACCCAGCACCCTGAGTACTGAGCATCCAGCACCCCGAGCACTGAGCACCCAGCACCCTGAGTACTGAGCACTGAGCACCCAGCACCCCGAGCACTGAGCACCCTGAGCACTGAGCACCCTGAGTACTGAGCACCCAGCACCCTGAGCACTGAGCACCCAGCACCCTGAGCACTGAGCACCCAGCACCCAGAGCACTGAGAACTGAGCACCCTGAGTACTGAGCACTGAGCACCCTGAGCACTGAGCACCGAGCACCCTGAGTACTGAGCACTGAGCACCCTGAGCACTGAGCACCCTGCACCCTGAGTACTGAGCACCCAGCACCCTGAGCACTGAGGACCGAGCACCCTGAGTACTTAGCACCCAGCACCCTGAGTACTGAGCACCCAGCACCCTGAGTACTGAGCACCCAGCACCCTGAGTACTGAGCACCCAGCGTACTGAGCACCGAGCACCCAGCACCCTGAGTACTGAGCACCCAGCACCCTGAGCACTGAGCACCCAGCACCCTGAGTACTGAGCACTGAGCACCCCGAGTACTGAGCACCGAGCACACCGAGCACTGAGCACCCAGCACCCCGAGCACAGAGCACCCTGTGTACTGAGCACCCAGCACCCTGAGCACTGAGCACCCAGCACCCTGAGCACTGAGCACCCAGCACCCTGAGCACTGAGCACCCAGCACCCTGAGTACTGAGCACCCAGCACCCTGAGCACTGAGCAACCTTAGTACTGAGCACTGAGCACCCTGAGTACTGAGCACTGAGCACCCTGAGTACTGAGCACCCAGCACCCTGAGTACTGAGCACCCAGCACCCTGAGCAATGATCACCCTGAGTACTGAGCACCCAGCACCCTGAGCACTGAGCACCGAGCACCCTGAGCACTGAGCAACCAGCACCCGGAGTACTGAGCACCCAGCACCCTGAATACTAAGCACCGAGCACCCTGAGTACTGAGCACTGAGCACCCCGAGCACTGAGCACCCAGAACCCCGAGCACCGAGCACCCTGAGTACTGAGCACCCAATACCCTGAGCACTGAACACACAGCACCCTGAGTACAGTAAACCCCGAGAACTGAGCACCCAGCACTCTGAGTACTGAGCACCGAGCACACTGAGCACTGAGCACCCAGCACCCCGAGCACTGAGCACCCAGCACCCTGAGTACTGAGCACCCAGCACCCTGAGTACTGAGCAACCAGCACCCCGAGCACTGAGTAACCAGCACCCTGAGCACTGAGCACCCAGCACCCTGAGCACTGAGCACCCAGCACCCTGAGCACTGAGCACCCAGCACCCTGAGTACTGAGCACTGAGCACCCAGCACCCCGAGCACTGAGCACACAGCACCCTGAGTACAGAGCACTGAGCACCCAGCACCCCGAGCACTGAGCACCCAGCACCCAGAGCACTGAGCACCCAGCACCTGAGTCCTGAGCACCCAGCACCCTGAGTACTGAGCACCCAGCTCCCTGAGTACTGAGCATCCAGCACCCCGAGTACTGAGCACCCAGCATCCTGAGTACTGAGCACCCAGCTCACCGAGCACTAAGCACACAGCACCCAGAGCACTGAGGACCCAGCATCCTGAGCACTGAGCACCCAGCACCCTGAGTACTGAGCACCGAGCACCCTGAGTACTGAGCACCCAGCACCCTGAGCACTGATCACCCAGCACCCTGAGTACTGAGCACCAAGTACCCTGAGTACTGAGCACCCAGCACCCCGAGCACTGAGCACCCAGCACCCTGAGTACTGAGCACTGAGCACACAGCACCCCGAGCACTGAGCACCCAGCACCCTGTGTACTGAGCACTGAGTACCCAGTACCCCGAGCACTGCGACCCAGCACCCTGAGCACTGAGCACCCAGCACCCCGAGTACTGAGCACAAAGCACCCCGAGCACTGAGCACCCAGCACCCTGAGCACTGAGCACCCAGCACCCTGAGCAATGAGCACCCAGCACCCTGAGTACTGAGCACCCAGCACCCCGAGTACTGAGCACCCAGCAACCTGAGCACTGAGCACCCAGCACCCCCAGCAATGAGCACCCAGCACCCTGAGTACTGAGCACCCAGCACCCCGAGTACTGAGCACCCAGCAACCTGAGAACCGAGCAGCCAGCACCCCCAGCAATGAGCACCCAGCATCCTGAGTACTGAGCACCCAGCACCCCCAGCAATGAGCACCCAGCACCCTGAGTACTGAGCACCCAGCACCCCGAGTACTGAGAACCCAGCAACCTGAGAACCTAGCAGCCAGCACCCCGAGCACTGAGCACCCAGCACCCTGAGCACTGAGCACCCTGCACCCTGAGTACTGAGCACTGAGCACCCCGAGTACTGAGCACACAGCACCCCGAGCAATGAGCACCCAGAACCCTGAGCACTGAGCACCCAGCACCCTGAGTACTGAGCACCGAGCACCCTGAGTACTGAGCACCCAGCACCCCGAGCACTGAGCACCCAGCACCCTGAGCACTGAGCACCCAGCATACTGCGTACTGAGCACCCAGCACCCTGAGTACTGAGCACCCAGCACCCTGAGCACTGAGCACCCAGCACCCTGAGTACTGAGCATCCAGCACCCCGAGCACTGAGCACCCAGCACCCTGAGTACTGAGCACTGAGCACCCAGCACCCCCAGCACTGAGCACCCAGCACCCTGTGTACTGAGCACTGAGTACCCAGCACACCGAGCACTGAGCACCCAGCACCCTGAGCACTGAGCACCCTGAGTACTGAGCACCCAGCACCCTGAGCACTGAGCACCCAGCACCCCGAGCACTGAGCACCCAGCACCCAGAGCACTGAGCACTGAGCACCCTGAGTACTGAGCACTGAGCACCCTGAGCACTGAGCACCGAGCACCCTGAGTACCGAGCACTGAGCACCCAACACCCCAAGCACTGAGCACCCTGAGCACTGAGCACCCAGCACCCCAAGCACTGAGCACCCTGAGTACTGAGCACCCAGCACCCTGAGTAATGAGCACCCAGCACCCTGAGTACTGAGCACCCAGCTCCCTGAGTACTGAGCACCCAGCACCCCGAGCACTGAGCACCCAGCACCCTGAGTACTGAGCACTGAGCACACAGCACCCCGAGCACTGAGCACCCAGCACCCTGTGTACTGAGCACTGAGTACCCAGTACCCCGAGCACTGCGACCCAGCACCCTGAGCACTGAGCACCCAGCACCCCGAGTACTGAGCACCCAGCACCCCGAGAATGGGGCACCCAGCACCCTGAGCACTGAGCACCCAGCACCCCGAGCAATGAGCACCCAGCACAATGAGTACTGAGCACCGAGCACCCCGAGTACTGAGCACCCAGCACCCCCAGCAATGAGCACCCAGCACCCCGAGTACTGAGCACCCAGCAACCTGAGAACCGAGCAGCCAGCACCCCCAGCAATGAGCACCCAGCACCCTGAGTACTGAGCACCCAGCACCCCCAGCAATGAGCACCCAGCACCCTGAGTACTGAGCACCCAGCATCCCGAGTACTGAGCACCCAGCAACCTGAGCACTGAGCACCCAGCACCCTGAGTACTGTGCACCCAGCACCCCCAGCAATGAGCACCCAGCACCCTGAGTACTGAGCACCCAGCACCCCTAGCGCTGAGCACCCAGCACCCTGAGCACTGAGCACCCAGCACCCTGAGTACTGAGCACTGAGCACCCCGAGTACTGAGCACCCAGCACCCCGAGCACTGAGCACCCAGCACCCTGAGTACTGAGCACCCAGCACCCTGAGTACTGAGCACCCAGCACCCTGAGCACTGAGCACCAAGCACCCTGAGTACTAAGCACCCAACACCCCAAGCACTGAGCACCCTGAGTACTGAGCACCCAGCACCCCAAGCACTGAGCACCCCGAGCACTGAGCACCGAGCACCCTGAGTACTGTGCAGCCAGCACCCTGAGTACTGAGCACCCAGCATACTGAGCACCGAGCACCCAGCACCCTGAGTACTGAGCACACAGCACCCTGAGCACTGAGCACCCAGCACCCTGAGTACTGAGCACCGAGCACCCTGAGTACTGAGCACCCAGCACCCCGAGCACTGAGCACCCAGCACCCTGAGCACTGAGCACCCAGCATACTGCGTACTGAGCACCCAGCACCCTGAGTACTGAGCACCCAGCACCCTGAGCACTGAGCACCCAGCGCCCTGAGTACTGAGCATACAGCACCCCGAGCAGTGAGCACCCAGCACCCTGAGTACTGAGCACTGAGCACCCAGCACCCCGAGCACTGAGCACCCAGCACCCTGTGTACTGAGCAGTGAGTACCCAGCACCCTGAGCACTGAGCACCCAGCACCCAGAGCACAGAGCACCCAGCACCCTGAGTACTGAGCACCCAGCACCCAGAGCACTGAGCACCCAGCACCCTGAGTACTGAGCACTGAGCACACAGCACCCCGAGCACTGAGCACCCAGCACCCTCTGTACTGAGCACTGAGTACCCAGTACCCCGAGCACTGCGACCCAGCACCCTGAGCATTGAGCACCCAGCACCCCGAGTACTGAGCACCCAGCACCCCGAGCATGGGGCACCCAGCACCCTGAGCACTGAGCACCCAGCACCCTGAGCAATGAGCACCCAGCACCCTGAGTACTGAGCACCGAGCACCCCGAGTACTGAGCACCCAGCAACCTGAGCACTGAGCACCCAGCACCCCCAGCAATGAGCACCCAGCACCCCGAGCACTGAGCACCCAGCACCCCGAGCACTGAGCACCCAGCACCCCGAGCACTGAGCACCCAGCACCCTGAGCACTGAGCACTGAGCACTGAGCACCCCGATTACTGAGCACCCAGCACCCTGAGCGCTGAGCACCCAGCACCCTGAGCACTGAGCACCCAGCACCATGAGTACTGAGCACCGAGCACCCTGAGCACCGAGGACCCAGCACCATGAGTACTGAGCACCCAGCACCCTGAGCACTGAGCACCCAGCACCCTGAGTACTGAGCACCGAGCACCCTGAGTACTGAGCACTGAGCACCCTGAGCACTGAGCACCGAGCACCCTGAGTACTGAGCACTGAGCACCCAACACCCCAAGCACTGAGCACCCTGAGCACTGAGCACCCAGCTCCCCAAGCACTGAGCACCCTGAGTACTGAGCACCCAGCACCCTGAGTAATGAGCACCCAGCACCCTGAGTACTGAGCACCCAGCTCCCTGAGTACTGAGCACCCAGCACCCCGAGCACTGAGCACCCAGCACCCTGAGTACTGAGCACTGAGCACACAGCACCCCGAGCACTGAGCACCCAGCACCCTCTGTACTGAGCACTGAGTACCCAGTACCCCGAGCACTGCGACCCAGCACCCCCAGCAATGAGCACCCAGCACCCTGAGTACTGAGCACCCAGCATCCCGTGTACTGAGCACCCAGCAACCTGAGAACCGAGCAGCCAGCACCCCGAGCGCTGAGCACCCAGCACCCTGAGCACTGAGCACACAGCACCCTGAGTACTGAGCACTGAGCACCCCGTGTACTGAGCACCCAGCACCCCGAGCACTGAGCACCCAGCACCCTGAGTACTGAGCACCCAGCACCCTGAGTACTGAGCACCCAGCACCCTGAGCACTGAGCACCCAGCACCCTGAGTACTAAGCACCCAACACCCCAAGCACTGAGCACCCTGAGTACTGAGCACCCAGCACCCCAAGCACTGAGCACCCCGAGCACTGAGCAGCCAGCACCCTGAGTACTGAGCACCGAGCACCCTGAGTACTGAGCAGCCAGCACCCTGAGTACTGAGCACCCAGCATACTGAGCACCGAGCACCCAGCACCCTGAGTACTGAGCACACAGCACCCTGAGCACTGAGCACCCAGCACCCTGAGTACTGAGCACCGAGCACCCTGAGTACTGAGCACCCAGCACCCCGAGCACTGAGCACCCAGCACCCTGAGCACTGAGCACCCAGCATACTGCGTACTGAGCACCCAGCACCCTGAGTACTGAGCACCCAGCACCCTGAGCACTGAGCACCCAGCACCCTGAGTACTGAGCATCCAGCACCCCGAGCAGTGAGCACCCAGCACCCTGAGTACTGAGCACTGAGCACCCAGCACCCCGAGCACTGAGCACCCAGCACCCTGTGTACTGAGCACTGAGTACCCAGCACCCCGAGCACTGAGCACCCCGCACCCAGAGCACTGAGCACCCAGCACCCTGAGTACTGAGCACCCAGCACCCAGAACACTGAGCACCCAGCACCCTGAGTACTGAGCACTGAGCACACAGCACCCCGAGCACTGAGCACCCAGCACCCTCTGTACTGAGCACTGAGTACCCAGTACCCCGAGCACTGCGACCCAGCACCCTGAGCATTGAGCACCCAGCACCCCGAGTACTGAGCACCCAGCACCCCGAGCATGGGGCACCCAGCACCCTGAGCACTGAGCACTAAGCACCCCGAGCAATGAGCACCCAGCACCCTGAGTACTGAGCACCGAGCACCCCGAGTACTGAGCACCCAGCAACCTGAGCACTGAGCACCCAGCACCCCCAGCAATGAGCACCCAGCACCCCGAGCACTGAGCACCCAGCACCCCGAGCACTGAGCACCCAGCACCCCGAGCACTGAGCACCCATCACCCTGAGCACTGAGCACTGAGCACCCTGAGCACTGAGCACCCAGAACCCTGAGCACTGAGCACCCAGCATCCTGAGGACTGAGTACTGAGCACCCAGCACGCTGAGCACTGAGCACCCAGCACGCTGAGTACTGAGCACTGAGCACCCCGATTACTGAGCACCCAGCACCCTGAGCGCTGAGCACCCAGCACCCTGAGCACTGAGCACCCAGCACCATGAGTACTGAGCACCGAGCACCCTGAGCACCGAGCACCCAGCACACTGAGTAATGAGCACCCAGCACCCTGAGCACTGAGCACCCAGCACCCTGAGTACTGAGCACCGAGCACCCTGAGTACTGAGCACTGAGCACCCTGAGCACTGAGCACCGAGCACCCTGAGTACTGAGCACTGAGCACCCAACACAACAAGCACTGAGCACCCTGAGCACTGAGCACCCAGCACCCCAAGCACTGAGCACCCAGCACCCTGAGTACTGAGCACCGAGCACCCTGAGTACTGAGCACCCAGCACCTCGAGCACTGAGCACCCAGCACCCTGAGCACTGAGCACCCAGCAGCCTGAGTACTGAGCACCCAGCACCCTGAGCACTGAGCACCCAGCACCCTGAGTACTGAGCACCCAGCACCCTGAGCACTGAGCACCCAGCACCCTGAGTACTGAGCATCCAGCACCCCGAGCAATGAGCACCCAGCACCCTGAGTACTGAGCACTGAGCACCCAGCACCCCGAGCACTGAGCACCCTGAGCACTGAGCACCCTGAGTACTGAGCACCCAGCACCCTGAGCACTGAGCACCCAGCACCCCGAGCACTGAGCACCCAGCACCCAGAGCACTGAGAACTGAGCACCCTGAGTACTGAGCACTGAGCACCCTGAGCACTGAGCACCGAGCACCCTGAGTACTGAGCACTGAGCACCCTGAGCACTGAGCACCCTGTACCCTGAGTACTGAGCACCCAGCACCCTGAGCACTGAGGACCGAGCACCCTGAGTACTTAGCACCCAGCACCCTGAGTACTGAGCACCCAGCACCCTGAGTACTGAGCACCCAGCACCCTGAGTACTGAGCACCCAGCGTACTGAGCACCGAGCACCCAGCACCCTGAGTACTGAGCACCCAGCACCCTGAGCACTGAGCACCCAGCACCCTGAGTACTGAGCACTGAGCACCCCGAGTACTGAGCACCGAGCACACCGAGCACTGAGCACCCAGCACCCCGAGCACAGAGCACCCTGTGTACTGAGCACCCAGCACCCTGAGCACTGAGCACCCAGCACCCTGAGCACTGAGCACCCAGCACCCTGAGCACTGAGCACCCAGCACCCTGAGTACTGAGCACCCAGCACCCTGAGCACTGAGCAACCTTAGTACTGAGCACTGAGCACCCTGAGTACTGAGCACTGAGCACCCTGAGTACTGAGCACCCAGCACCCTGAGTACTGAGCACCCAGCACCCTGAGCAATGATCACCCTGAGTACTGAGCACCCAGCACCCTGAGCACTGAGCACCGAGCACCCTGAGCACTGAGCAACCAGCACCCGGAGTACTGAGCACCCAGCACCCTGAATACTAAGCACCGAGCACCCTGAGTACTGAGCACTGAGCACCCCGAGTACTGAGCACACAGAACCCCGAGCACCGAGCACCCTGAGTACTGAGCACCCAATACCCTGAGCACTGAACACACAGCACCCTGAGTACAGTAAACCCCGAGAACTGAGCACCCAGCACTCTGAGTACTGAGCACCGAGCACACTGAGCACTGAGCACCCAGCACCCCGAGCACTGAGCACCCAGCACCCTGAGTACTGAGCACCCAGCACCCTGAGTACTGAGCAACCAGCACCCCGAGCACTGAGTAACCAGCACCCTGAGCACTGAGCACCCAGCACCCTGAGCACTGAGCACCCAGCACCCTGAGCACTGAGCACCCAGCACCCTGAGTACTGAGCACTGAGCACCCAGCACCCCGAGCACTGAGCACACAGCACCCTGAGTACTGAGCACTGAGCACCCAGCACCCCGAGCACTGAGCACCCAGCACCCTGAGCACTGAGCACCCAGCACCTGAGTCCTGAGCACCCAGCACCCTGAGTACTGAGCACCCAGCTCCCTGAGTACTGAGCATCCAGCACCCCGAGTACTGAGCACCCAGCATCCTGAGTACTGAGCACCCAGCTCACCGAGCACTAAGCACACAGCACCCAGAGCACTGAGGACCCAGCATCCTGAGCACTGAGCACCCAGCACCCTGAGTACTGAGCACCGAGCACCCTGAGTACTGAGCACCCAGCACCCTGAGCACTGATCACCCAGCACCCTGAGTACTGAGCACCAAGTACCCTGAGTACTGAGCACCCAGCACCCCGAGCACTGAGCACCCAGCACCCTGAGTACTGAGCACTGAGCACACAGCACCCCGAGCACTGAGCACCCAGCACCCTGTGTACTGAGCACTGAGTACCCAGTACCCCGAGCACTGCGACCCAGCACCCTGAGCACTGAGCACCAAGCACCCCGAGTACTGAGCACAAAGCACCCCGAGCACTGAGCACCCAGCACCCTGAGCACTGAGCACCCAGCACCCTGAGCAATGAGCACCCAGCACCCTGAGTACTGAGCACCCAGCACCCCGAGTACTGAGCACCCAGCAACCTGAGCACTGAGCACCCAGCACCCCCAGCAATGAGCACCCAGCACCCTGAGTACTGAGCACCCAGCACCCCGAGTACTGAGCACCCAGCAACCTGAGAACCGAGCAGCCAGCACCCCCAGCAATGAGCACCCAGCATCCTGAGTACTGAGCACCCAGCACCCCCAGCAATGAGCACCCAGCACCCTGAGTACTGAGCACCCAGCACCCCGAGTACTGAGAACCCAGCAACCTGAGAACCGAGCAGCCAGCACCCCGAGCGCTGAGCACCCAGCACCCTGAGCACTGAGCACCCTGCACCCTGAGTACTGAGCACTGAGCACCCCGAGTACTGAGCACCCAGCACCCCGAGCAATGAGCACCCAGAACCCTGAGTACTGAGCACCCAGCACCCTGAGTACTGAGCACCCAGCACCCTGAGCACTGAGCACCCAGCACCCTGAGTACTAAGCAACCAACACCCCAAGCACTGAGCACCCTGAGTACTGAGCACCCAGCACCCCAAGCACTGAGCACCCCCGAGCACTGAACAGCCAGCACCCTGAGTACTGAGCACCGAGCACCCTGAGTACTGAGAAGCCAGCACCCTGAGTACTGAGCACCCAGCATACTGAGCACCGAGCACCCAGCACCCTGAGTACTGAGCACACAGCACCCTGAGCACTGAGCACCCAGCACCCTGAGTACTGAGCACCGAGCACCCTGAGTACTGAGCACCCAGCACCCCGAGCACTGAGCACCCAGCACCCTGAGCACTGAGAACCCAGCATACTGCTTATTGAGCACCCAGCACCCTGAGTACTGAGCACCCAGCACCCTGAGCACTGATCACCCAGCACCCTGAGTACTGAGCATCCAGCACCCCGAGCACTGAGCCACCCAGCACCCTGAGTACTGAGCACTGAGCACCCAGCACCCCGAGCATTGAGCACCCAGCACCCTGTGTACTGAGCACTGAGTACCCAGCACCCCGAGCACTGAGCACCCAGCACCCTGAGCACTGAGCACCCTGAGTACTGAGCACCCAGCACCCTGAGCACTGAGCACCCAGCACCCCGAGCACTGAGCACCCAGCACCCAGAGCACTGAGCA
>NW_024544960.1:0-76972 GCF_018167655.1 Microtus oregoni
AGGAATTGGAGGTGGAGAGGTAGGGGTGAAAATGATGTAGCCAAACTACTTGATGTGGAATTCCCCTCTGTATGCTGTGAATAACATTGGTTAATAAAGGAAACTGGCTTGGCCTGATTGGGCAGCGTAGAGCAAGGCAGGGAAAACTAAACTGAATAATTTTTAAATAACAAGACTTATGGTTGGACTCAGGAGATGACTCATCAAGTGAACATGCTTGCCATACAAGCCTGACAACCTGAGTTTGATCCCCCTGGGCCCAGAGAAAGGCCTGATGAGGTATCCTGGAAGAGAAATCACAGAACACTTGTAGTGAGATGGGAAGCGGCCCTGGAAGCTTCCTTTCTGCTAGCTAGCATTTACAGTACTAGAAGGTACTATGCAGGCTGCTGAGAGGAAGACCTCCTCAATATTCTTCCCTAGCTGTGAACCCTGTGAACTGCAGAAATGACCACCATGGCTATATATGTCCCTAGGTACCATAGTAAAATGTGTTACAGGGATAAACTGCTTTCTGCTTGGATTTAAGGCCTGCAAATCTGGCCAAGAATCCATGGTTGGGGAGCTCAAAGGTCCCAACGTAAATCTGCTATGGTGATTTTACTGAATAGATATAGTAGGCCTTATTCTTGAAATTTGTATATTTCAACCCATAGACTAGTGTATCTCCCAGACCCTGTCAGAGAAGTGTCTGTGTTTGAACAGTGAATGCCAATTAACTAAGAAACCTGTAACCATTCACGGTGTGGAGAACAAGTGATTATGGGATGCTAAGTCACAAATGGGACATCTATGTCATACACACCCCCAAGGCTATCCCTGGAAGAGGGGGAGGAAACATAAGACTCAGTGGTAGAGGAGGACAAGAATGAGATAATGTCGTCAGGAGACGCCAGGACTACTGCGTCCATGAACTCACAGCAGCTGTGGCTGCCCACCCAAGACCTGCACCAAAAAAAGTCAACATTCGACTATGAAGCAGGAAGGGGTTCTTGAGGGCCCACCTGTAACTGAGGTGTTATGGAGGTGTTGATGTCTTCTGGGGAAGGAAGAGTCACGATTTCTTTTAAGGCTGTGGCTACTGGTAAGGTGACCAAGCTCGGGTAGATGGCCTCATCCCCAGAAGTATTGCGAGAGCCCAAACTGGAGCCAATGGGTTATGAAAACAAACAAACCAAAAAATAGTACTAGAGAGATGGCTCAGCAGTTATGAGTGTGTACTGCTTTTGTAGAAGACCCAAGTTCAAATCCAAGCATTCACAACAGGAAATTGTTCATAATCTCTAACTCCAGCTACAGGGGATCCAACATCTTCTTCTGGCCTTCTTGGATACCAGCAGACACATGCAAAAGGCCCCATGTACATATATATTAATAAAAACTCTAACAGAATAAAAGGTAAGAGTTGGGGAGGTAGGGGTGGGCTTGGGAAGAGTTAAGGGGAGGAGTTGAGGGTAAATGTGATCAAAACACATTATATGAAATTCTCAAAGATGTAATAAAACTATTAAAAATATAAAGCAGCACAAGAAGTATTACAGACAAGTATTTCTCATGAACATAGATGCAAACCTCTCATGAAATGTTAGCAGTTTGAATCAGTGTATGGAAAAACATTCATTAACAAGTACACTTTACTCTAGGAATGCAAGACCATTTTACTATTAATTTTTCTTAGGTTTATTTATTTATGTGTGTGTGCGTATTCTACCTGCCTGTACATATGCACACCATTTGCCTGGTGTCCTCGGAGGTCAGATGAGGACACCAGATTCCCTAGAAGTGGAGTTCCAGGTGGTCATGAGCCACTTTGTGGGTTCTGGGAGTTGAACCCAGATTCTCTGCTGGAGTAACAAGTGCCCATAACTACTGAGCCATCACTCCAGTCCCTAGTTTGACACTTAAATACCACAAATAAAGCTAGCCTGGAGGTGCATTCCTATAATATTATTAGCACACAGGAAGCTGTAGCAAGTGGAACACCATAGGTTGGAGGCCAGACTGGGAGACACTGTGAATTCCAGCAGTTTGTCTCCTACAGAGTAAGACTGTATATAAAAAGAAAGGGCAGGAAAAGAAATCCATGAATGAATTTTACTGTATTAGTGGGATAACAGAAGAGTGGTCACTAAGATGTGTGCCGGAAAGGGGATGTGATAATCTGAAAACTCCAGTGATAAAAACATCAAAAAAGAAGGTATGCCAATTTAGGAACATAGGGGAATATTCTCAATCCCATAATATCTATCTGTAAAGAAACAAAAGCAAAAAACAAACCATAGAGGAAATGTTTCATGGTGAAATGCTAAATACACTTCTATTAATTTTTATGATTTCACACAAAATAATGGGCCTAATGACATTTTCACAATGGTGTATTATACTTTGCTCACATTGACCCCCATTACCCTCTGCTGTTCCCTGTCCATTGAGTCCCCTTCATCCATATAGAAAGGATCCCTTGTACTTCCAGGTCCTGCATACACACCCTTATCACATTTACAGTGGAAGGTTGATTCCTCACATCCAACAACATATGACACCTATCTTTTTTTTCTCTATTACCTTCTTTTCACACCCTTGGCTTTCCCTTCTTCCCTCAAATGTTCTCACTTTTACCTTGATGTATGGTCTAGGTTGTATTGTGACAGAAAACACGTGATAAGGGAAAGACAGAAATTTCCTGTCAATATCTAAGAAATGTGGCAGAATGTTGCTCCAGATGCTCACCACATGCACCCAGCATCATTCTTTAAGCCATAGCTGGTTCAGTCAGGCACGAACTGTAGACAGAGGCACATAGATTCAAAATGAAAAGGGGGAATCTTGAGGGAGGGGCAATCTGGGAGAAGTGGAGGATGGGAATAAACGTGATAACTGTGTGAAATTTTCAAAGAATATTTTTTGAGGGGTGCAATGAACTTTATTGATGGTATTCAAGAGAGTAGGGCTCCCTAAGGCCCCTCCTGCTATTCTGGGGGTCTGGAATGGAAACTGTGAGGGAGATGCTCAGTGTTAAGGGTTAGTTAGGCCAGGGACTGCTCAGCAGCCGAGGACCTCTCTCTTGCTGTGTCCTTGCTGGGATGGGTGGTCCAGGGTGGGCTTCTTAGTCCTTGGAGGCCATGTAGGCCATGAGGTCCACCACTCTGTTGCTGTAGCCGAATTCATTGTCGTACCAGGAAATGAGCTTTACAAAGTTGTCATTGAGAGCAATGCCAGCCCCAGCATCGAAGGTGGAAGAGTGGGAGTCACTGTTAAAGTCACAGGAGACGACCTGGTCCTCAGTGTAGCCCAGGATGCCCTTTAGTGGGCCCTCGGATGCCTGCTTTACCACCTTCTTGATGTCATCATACTTGGCAGCTTTCTCCAGGCGGCATGTCAGGTCCACGACGGACACATTGGGGGTAGGAACGCGGAAGGCCATGCCCTTGAGCTTCCCGTTCAGCTCTGAGATGACTTTGCCCACAGCCTTGGCAGCGCCAGTGGACGCAGGGATGATGTTCTGGGCAGCACCACGGCCATCTCGCCACAGCTTCCCAGAGGGGCCATCCACTGTCTTCTGGGTGGCCGTGATGGCATGGACTGTTGTCATGAGTCCTTCTACGATGCCAAAGTTGTCATGGATGACCTTGGCCAAGGGGGCTAAGCAGTTGGTGGTGCAGGAAGCGTTGCTGACAATCTTGAGGGAATTGTCATACTTGTCATGGTTCACACCCATCACAAACATGGGGGCATCGGCAGAAGGGGCGGAGATGATGACCCTCTTGGCCCCACCCTTCAAGTGGGCCCCAGCCTTCTCCATGGTGGTGAAGACACCAGTAGACTCCACAACATACTCGGCATCGGCATCCCCCCATTTGATGTTGGCGGGATCTCGCTCTTGGAAGATGGTGATGGCCTTCCCGTTGATGACAAGCTTCCCATTCTCAGCCTTAACTGTGCCTTTGAACTTGCCATGGGTGGAGTCATACTGGAACATGTAGACCATGTAGTTGAGGTCGATGAAAGGGTCATTGATGGCAACAACGTCCACTTTGCCAGAAGTGAAGGCAGCCCTGGTAACCAGGCGTCCAATACGGCCAAATCCATTCACTCCGACCTTCACCATCGTGTCTCTGGAACGAGGCTGGCACTGCAGGAAAAGAAGCGGCTGTCTCTAGAACAGGGAGGAGCAGAGAGCCTCAAAGAATATTTTTAAAAATATTTCCAGGCCCCATGAAAAGTCATCACCTGGTTGTTAGAAACGGTTTTGGCAAAGCTAGAAGATAAATTAGTATGAAAACAACAATAAACTACAAACAAATACACCAAAAGAGAATTTTTTAAAATGACAGTAACATTAAAATAAACAAAATATCTGTGAAGAATATGGGCACAAGCACTGGAACATTTGTTTAGAGAAAACTATTAAAATCTTGCTAATAGGTATTAAAATAAAGTATGCTCTGCTCACTGTTTAAAGCACTCAAAAGTTTTCCACTCTCTGTAATCATCAAGAGAAGGAAAAGTTATCGCTCAAGGATCTATAGCAGTGCTTATGACATAAAAGGGCCAACGACATGTGGAAGAGGACAAAGATGGAGAATGGCTGAACCCCAGCATTTCACTATCATGCTCCAACACGGAGGTAAGCACCACAGCACGGAGTCACCTTAGGACAGGACACACACTCCAGTGAGATCAGAGGCAGGTCACAGACAGCACTACATAGACTCCACGATAATAGGAAATGGGACAGAAAAAGGGGGTGCCCTGAGGGGAAAAAGCAAACAAAGATTGATGGCTCCAACAGATTCCAAGATGTAACCCAAAGTGAATCTCGATTCTAAGAGTAAACTGCTAACCTTTAATACCTACGACCTGAGGACTGTCCTGCACAAATACTTTCCATCATTCACCAGAAGCAGATGCTCAAATATGCGGGTAACCTGCACAGAGCAAAAGCCTCAGAGAGAAGAAGTAGGGTCCAGGCCTTCCAGCCTCACAGCGCCATGACCAGACGTTGTTCTGGAATTTTATGAACGCTTTGAACCATGCACCAAGAGAGCACCATGAGAAACCTCACAGTCCTAACTAAACAGGGCGACCACAGACAGGCATCATGAGCACGTTTGTCAGCGGAGACCCCACGCAAAGTGAACTCACCATGTACCCGAAGTCTTCGACATTTTCAGTTCAGCCTGCAGAACTTCATTCAGGCTGGCCAGAGTGAAGGTGAAATGCAGAGGAAGAAACAGAAAGTTCTGGGGGCGGGAGTTAGGACGAAGGTCATGCTCCAGAAATGTATCTACTGGTTGAGCAGAATGTACTGAACTGAAGCAGGGAGGAACCATGGGCAGGAACAATGGGGCTTAGGGCCATGGAGGGGTGGAGATTAGGGCTATGCAGGGGGCAGGTCTCGGTTCCACAGCCAGCACAGTGGGGACCTCAGCAGAACTGTGGATAAATGTCCTGAGTGGGGCGTCACACTCTAGGAAGATGATATCCTTTCCCTTCTTTCCACCCCCTGGGCAGGTGAGCTTCATGTTCATGTGCTCTGGAACATCCTCCAGGGGTACTGGGGTTCTTCAGGCCAGGGCTCCCAACTTCTCCATCCTCAGCACCTCAACCAGTAGTGCAGATACACATCACAGTACCCACCTGAGGTAATGGACAACAGTCATGAGGGACCGCAAACATGAGGTCTAAACTCTCTTTTTCAGACTGTGAGAAACCCACAACAATACTTCCAGGAAGGTAATGTCTTTGCTCACAACATGGAGGACTCATCCAATGGCCCAAGAGGAACCGGGAAGGCTGCTCCTCCAAGAAGGCCCTGGAAGGGTCGGTTCCAGAGAGCCCTGGCACGTGTGTCCAAGTTCTTCAGGTGGGGCTCTGAGTCAGCCTGCCTCTTACCAATCACAACAAGTTGCAATTACTCTCTCCCTCTCCCCTAGAGAACACCCCAGCCCTCCTCTCCATTCCCACAGGGCTTCTGAGGGTCCACTTGTCTCTCTGTTTCCTTCTCGGGAGAGGCCGCTGGGCAGAAAAAGGCCGAGAACGGGGCCATGGCGTTCTGCTGCCCAGGCCCTTACCCCCCTGAGAATCTTGTTCAGTGCGGTTGAAATAAAGGCCGTCATGCTTTACAATGTTTTGGCTTCATTATATTTTATTTACATTTCCTACTGACATCAACTTAAAATGTGCTGGGGATGATGTCTTGGTGATGGGGGTGGGATATCTTGGAGGGGAGAGCAAGTGTCTTTCTGAGTTCTCCTAGGACATCAGTTTCCCCCTCTGAGGCAAAGATACTTGCTCCGGTCTTTGTAGCAAAGCAGTCTCACTCAGAACTGTTTCTATATCACAGCTGGCACCTCTGACCCACACTTCCATACATCCAGGAGGAGCAGTTTGCAGGCCTCTCCCCTTGCAGTCTATGCAGACTTCATAGCTGAGAAGTCTTGAGCAGAGATTATGGGAGAGGGACGCATACACAAGGAATACGTGGAGCCTTTAAAAGGGCTTTAGACTTTTTGCTCACAACACCACCCAAGCACCCACAGTTCCTTGGGACAAGACAGGTTCCAAAAAACAGCCTTGTTTGTCTCTACTACACAAGGTCACTCTCCACTTTATGAGGGTTTCTTGTCTTCCTAGGGCGACCCTGAAAGGTCTTGAAACATTTATCCCAGGTCAAGGCTGCATTGAGGATAAAACACAACTCATCTTTACCCTTAGGCAGTTTTACTGACGTATAAAATGTATTTTGACTACAGGAGGACATAAATAGGACACAGAAATCACAAATACCATCTCCCTTCAAATGACAATCTCCAATATGCTTCAAACTAATGGAGTAAAAAAATGCTTGACCAGGACCAGCTGTAAGAAACCAATGTCCTTCCTTGCTGTGAAGGGGTGAGTCCTTCCTTGCTGAGAGAAGGAGGGGGTTCTCAGAGGCCAGAATGTGTACAGGGAGACAACAGAATTTCAAGCTTCAAGCCCTTCTCTCTACTTCTGTAGGACAGCCAGGGTGGGACCCACAGATAGAGAATAGTTGGAGTTTGTATTGGTTATGTTTTTCATTGCTTTCAAAAATAGCTCACAGAAAGAATATATTTTAGCTCACAGATTAAAAGGGTCTAATCCAGGCTGCAGGGGAATGTGGAAGATTTCACAGTGGCAGGAGCAGGCAGCCGAGACTCCACAACTGGGTAAAAACAGAATGCATGGAGGAGGGGACACTGGCAATTGCTTTTTCATTTTTATTCACTCCTGGAACCCAGTCCATGTAATGATGCAGTCCACACTCCCGGGCAGTCATTCTCTCTACAGATAAATGTTTCTGGGAACATCCTCCCAGACATCCTTGGAGATGTGTCTCCCAGTTGATTCCAAATCCAGTCCGATCGACATCACCGACTAACCATCACCAAGTAGCTAATCCCAGTGTGATCAATGACTTAGAAGTGATCTTTCTGTGGCAGGTCTGATGGGCTGAGCATCATCTCCCCTCACAGGTCCTCTGTCTACTGACTTTGGTCCTGTGATTGTGGTTTCTATTAACCCCATACGCTTAAAGCAAGCTGGGGAGAAGTGGCCTGTTTCAACCCATGTCTTAGGGTCCTGGAATTGATTGAAGACAGATAGGAACTCAAAGCAGGAACTGAAGCAGAGGCCATAGGAAAGGCTTCTTGTTGCCGAGCTTTTGTGGTTTTCTCGGGCTACTTTCTTTACTTTGCTTACATAGCACAGGATCACTTGCCCATGGATGGCACAGCCCCAGCTGGCTGGTTCCTCTGCCAGCAAGTGTTCATCAAGGAGACCTGCACACCAGTCTGATAGAAGGGTTTCCTCCACTGTGGTTCCCTCTTCTCAGATGACCCTCGTTTGTGTCAAGTAGATCCAAACTCAGCTGAGAATGTGAGCTCTGTGTCACAACTTCTCCAGTCCTAGCCGAACCTCAGATACATGGCTCGGCACTACCAACCCAAAAGAGAATTAGAAATTTCACCTCCCAAGAGAAAGGCAGTCTTCCCAGAGGTTATGCCTTCTGAGTTTGTCAACCTCTCTATGTCCATGTGTGTGTGTGGGGGGGGGTGCGAAGGGAGTGGAGAAGAAAGGGAGAAGAGACAGAAATGAAACAACGAATGTCTATTGAAATAATTGGTGATATTTGGTTCCTTTCAGTAGCTGATCTAGAACGCAGAAACAGAGGTGGGATAAAGGCAGCTGGACAGATGCATAAGAAGCCTTCACATCTGTCCCTCCGACCAGACACAGACCCATCCTGCCCAACACCTCCCAAGCTGACTAATCGTGACCACAGAACTAGCTGTCCACTGCCCACACAGGGCTCACTGGGATACTCAGCACTACATTTTGTTTTCCAAATGACGTACCTCTGCTGTTGATCTCAGCTCTTGCCACAATCACCTAGCATGGTCCTTTTAGGTCAGCAGTCCTCAACCTGTGCGTCTCGATCCCTTGGAGGTTGCATAGCAAACATTCTACATACCACATGTTTACCTTATGATTCATAACAGCAGCAAACTTGGAGTTATGAAGTAGAAAATAATTGTATGGTTGGGGTCACCACCAGGTGAGGAACTGTACTAAGGGATTACAACATAAGGAAGGTTGAGACACACAGTTCTAGGCTTTGGTGGCCCTGTGTCCTGCCTCCCACTCTACAGAACTACAGAGTCCCGACTTCCGGGGAGAAGATACTTGCCACTGCCCACCCCAGTCACAAGTGACTCTCTGTACTCTCTCCAAGAGCACTCTCTTCTCCTAGCCTGTGAACTAGGGCATGACCAGTTTAAGTGTTGCCACTTCTAAGGGCTCAGCGCTTGTGGGTTTTGAGCCCTGGGTTCTCACAGCTGTGTCGATGTATCCCCCCCCCCAGCTTTCTCAAAAATAAAAAATCTCAAAATTAAAATTGTATGCTTTTGGGTTTCCAGGTGTGTAAACCATTGTGACACGACTACTACCATCAAGGTAAATCCCATCAGTCACCCTCAGAGTCACCATTATTCCTCTGTGGAGAAAGCATTTACGATCTTCCACCATGCACATTTCCTGTACAGTGAAGTCGTAAACAATAGATGCTGAACATACATGTTTGATATGTATTTAAATTTAAAAATTTGTATCTTATAGGAACAAAAAGTAGAACGTGTTGAAATGGTTAATTTTATAGACCTAGCCCAGACTCTTTATTATGCACACAGTGCTCACATTTACAACCTATACATACTTCAAAGCAGGATACCAAGGTACAGTATAGATTATATACTTAAAATAAAAAATATGTTTTTGCGGTTTGGCTGTATTTACACCTCTATGTTCACATTGTCATCTCTATGCCACCTTCAGGTCACTGGCAACCACTATTGTACACTTTCCTTCTCTTGTGTCCTAATGAAATGGGTCCAACCCAATGCCATGCTTGTAGCCAACAGCATTTGGAAACTATAGTAGTAAGTCATTGCTGCCCAAGGGCAGGCTGTCAAAAGAATAAGCCACCCCTAACAGGCAAACTTCCTCCCTCCAGTACTAACTGCACATGTCTCTGTGGAGATGAACAGCTTACAATGAGTTGGTGGCAATCATACCTCTATCAGACAGAAACAGGCTAAGGCCCTCATGCTGCAGCCCATTAGGAACTGGATCCTGTCAACACCTGGCTCACCTTCAGTCCACCTATGAGATCACAGTCCGTGGGCATCTGACACCTTGATTACAAGTAGGTGTCAGAAAGGGTGAAAAGTGGAGGACCTAGACAAGTCATGCAGATTCCCCAACCAAAGAAAAGCTGGGAGAATAACTATTCTGTAATGCTGGTATATTTGGTTAGATGGACTACATGTCAGTCACTAATGCTGAAGATAACAGGACTACCTGAGGGCTGGGACTGTGGGCAAGTGACAGAGGGCCTGAGTCAGACTGGGAGAGTTTCATGTGGCTCAGTGGACACAGGATGTGCACACCTCTCAGTCAGACTCAGGGTCAAGTCCCAGGTTTGGTATGAGTCATCTCTGTGACTTTGAAGAGGTCATGTGATGCTCTGGACTGGGTCAGTTCTTCCATGAACTTGACTGACACCACCTGGCAAGACCGGTTGAAATCCACACAATTGAACTATCTAAGGATGTATTTGGCATCTTCTTGACCTGAACCCACAACTCTGCTTCTTGTCGTGGTTTCCATATGAGCTGGGAACTCTGTCCTTTTCTGAGGCCAGGCCGGTGAATGGATTAAGTACTATCAATGTCATGACTATATGACTCCTTCTGGCTCCACCAGGTCACAGAGGATATGATCTGTGCACTGCCACTTGGGCAGCCACTCAGGTGTGCATTGATTTAGCCTTTCTGTCATGACCCTCAGATGGTTCATTAAGAAAGCCCAACATCTACATGGCTGGATACATTCCTTACCAGCCTGTGGAGGCTTCTCTTCCATCAGGCATTTCCAAATGAAAGGATTCTATAAGAGACTTTACCTCTCACTCCACACACCATCAATCTACCCTTGGGAATCTACACAAGGGTCTCTAGTTTGCCTTCAGTGGACACAGAGATCTTCCAATTCTCCTCGCCCTGGGGGCCTCGGACTTAGAGTTCCCTCTAGACCCACCCTTTCCCTACAAGGACTTTCATTTGCTTTCTGGGTCTGCAATGCTCACAAGTAGCTGCAGGCTAATCTTCCCAGCACATAGCACAAAAGCAATTGTTCTCTGGACAGGGGGCAGATCAGAGTGGATACATTTGCAAGCAATTCCGGGTGGTTGGAGGAGCCTTATCAAAAGCAGAATGAGGCCATGATGCTGATGCAGAGAGCAAATGTTTCTCTATCTCCCCCTGGAAGCCTGTCTTCTGCCCTCCCTTTCCATTCCTGTCTGTTTTCCTAGTCCTTCCCAGTTCCCCTCCCACCCCCTTCTTTCTTCCCACAGCACTCCAGATATGCGGACATTTACTGTTTCTGCTCTGCTTGTGAGTGCATGCAGGAGTGCACACGCCCAATCACACATAACATACTCTTTGTACAGCTGTAGCTGTTGCCCACTGATGTGTGGCTTCTGTTAGGAACACTGCCATAATTGCCATATTCAGACTCCACTCTAGGGAAGAGCTTTGTCTTGCTGATTTCGGAACAAGCAGTCCCTGTCTTAGGGCACCTTGTACTGACCAAATGAGATGGTAATTATGTATCCACTAAAGTGTGCAGCTCCTAGATACTGCTCTGGAACATTAACGCATACTCTCCCATTTGCTGCCCCCAACTCGAAGCCCAGACACCCACAGAGTAGATGTTGGACAGTGTGTGCAGGTGGAGAGCCAATTTCTATGCGGATTTTGGGCATTCGAGAAATGAATCTTGGATAACCAAATTAACACAGGCCCAAGAGTTGAGGTTCTGAAGCTTCCTGCGCCTTTCAGCCCTGAGGACACTGCAGGAAAGAGGACCTTTAAAGGAAGGGGACCACACCTTACCCATATATGGCTAAGGAGGAGGTGTCACTGGACTAAGAAAAATCCCAGTAGGCAGCTACGGTCTTAATGGAGTAGAGCTTCATAATAAGCAGTCCTCATCACTTTATCCCTGCCCAGCACACAGAAAGAGTTCCAGAATCCCCACTCCCAATTCCCCAGAGCCAGATGTCCCACCTATACTAGCACAGTCCTGGCTGACTTGATAGAAAGCCACTGATTTTGGTGCCATAGCTAGCTAGAAAACACCCTCCTGCACTCTCCTTTTCATGAGGGACCTTTCACAGTCCCTTGGTTTCTGGACCCTGTGAGTTGCTAGGAGGCATGATTCATGTGTCACCACTATTCACACTCATGGTGTTCTCATTTGACTCTCTTGCCTGTGATACCACATCTCTCTGTGACCTTCAACAAGGTGGTACAGTTTCCAGAGCTGACATTCAGTATCACATCTACAGTGAAACCTTTCATTGAGAGCTCTCTGAAATCCTGCATACCTGCACATTCTCTGATCCCAAAGCTCGGGGGACTCGGACACTGCAGCCCAGCTGCAAGGTTCCTAAGGTTATTGCTCTCATGAAGGTCTGTCTCTGATGATCCCTCCTGCATGAGTCCATAGGCTAAGATGCTATTTATCTTCCTGACCTGCTCCTCCCATCATAACCATGATGGTCAATTTTCAAAGCTCAGAGCTACAGTGTAGGTAGACTGAGTAGTATCTGACAGACCAGGTCCTTAGAAATCATCACCCCTGAAGTCACAAGACAGACCCCATAGACTCCAAACCATTCCTGATATGCCCTGCAAGTATCTCAAGGGCTGAACAATGGGTCAGTCCAATTGTTGATCAAGCACTATCATTTTGAGCATCCATCGTCCCAGAGTCTGTATGAGACATAAAGATGTACCCTGCTGCCTCCTGGTAGCCCTGTTTAAATCCTGCAAACATACCATGGAGGAAAAGGCAGCTGCCTATCTTCAGGTTCAAACTCACTGCAGCTGCCTGGTCTTGTCCCTCCAGAGCTGTTCCTCCTCCTTCCCCACTGAAACCAAATGTTCACACATACCAGAAAGCTACTCCTCTAGAAAACATCCCTGACTCAATGACAAACACCAAGCCTGAGGAGTTTCCTGACAGCCAGCAACCCCATGGTCCCTGATCTTCCTCCATTCCTGTCTGCTGTCCTTGTGACTTTCCTGATCTGACCCCGGCACAAGTCCTGGAGGCCACCTCTTAGTACTGCCTGCCTGGGATGACCCACCCACCCTGGGACCTCAATTTCTATCTAAAAGACATTTCTCAATACCTCTCAATATGTCACCCACCAAAGTAGCAAAGTTTAAGGCTGAAGACAGTGAACACCACCCTGGGCTTACAGATTCACAACTCCTTCTTGGAGATACACTCACCCGAGGTTCTTTAAATATATGCTTAGTGTGGCCTTCATTTTCTGTGTCCCTGTTTCTCCTCCAGAGAAACAGACTCTGGAACAAGTGTACTTAAGAATCACTTGAAAAGCTGAAATCTGTAAAGAGCCAGGTCAAGGTCCTTACATCTGGACATAAACAAGGCAGTACATTGCATGTTATGAACACCATGTGATGGTGTTCCATGAGACAACAGATAAATTCACCTAGTCCTGAAAAAAAATGATAAAAACCAAATGTTTGACACTCTGAAGTATGAGCCTACTTTATGCCAAGAAAAACAGAATTGTGTGTATGCATGTGGACACATGCATGTATGTAATGCATGTTTACAGAATTCTTGAAGATACATACCTGCTTGTTGTAAGAGGGCTGGTGACAGTGGAAGGTACATGGCAAGACTATTCTTTGATCTGACACTGTTCCTAGTCCTGGTGTACGTAAGCAAGCAAGATTTAAAGCATTGCAATGTGTCCTAGGAACTGAATGTGCTACCCTGGTGATAAGCAAAGGGCTTCCAACCTTTAAGAGGCTCAGGGAATTTACTTGTGAGGCACAAGGCTGTAGTGGGATCCACCATTGCATGTAGTACTTTCCACAAATAATTACCCGTAATTTATCCAGGTGTGATTCAGGGCTGACAGGATCCTACTGACCTCTCTTCTGTGTAACAGCACTCCAACTGAAAAGTTCAACATTCTCTCTCATCCCTATTCCTTCCCTTGGTTATCTCTGCACGTGATAAAGCTGAGGCTGCCATGAAAACCACTCTCTTCTCATATGTCATGTTTCACATAAGTAAAATTTCAGACAGACTGTAATCACTCATTGATGAGAATCAATCCCACAATGGGAGACTCCTTTTATCATGATCCACCACCTCCCACCTGCTCCCACTCCCTGAAGACCTACGGTACCCTTCAACGCAGGTACATGAAGACAGCTTTTGTTTTCCAAGCGGTGTCAAAGGGAAAACTTGATGCCCGTGCGGCACCAGTTTTTCAAGGAGTAAGCTGCCTTGTTATCCAAATGAACACCACACTCATTTTTCAGAGAAACCCAAAGATGGGCATACCATTCTGCTTCATAAACTGCCATAAGAAATTATCAGAGACAAGATGATTAGAGCAAGGGAAATTTATTTTCTCTTGGTCCTCCAGACTGTCCAGTCCAAGATCAAAGTGCTTCCCAGCTTGGTTTCTGTCGGGTTTCATGCTTAGCCTTCTTCTCAGCAAGTCACCCCATGGCATCTCCATGAGGATTCCTGCACACATAGAGCAAGTCCTCTGCTGTCTCCTCAGATAAGGACTTCAATCCGCTTAAGTCAGCTTCCCACCTAGGGATAACTTCTTCCTTAATTCCACACTAAAGGCTCCAAATCCAGTCAGCTCTGGGGCAGGACTTCAACAACAAAATTGTGAGGGGGCATAGTTCAGTCCAGACTGACACTGATCCATGCTGTCAAATGATGGACACATGTATTATTGCCTTGAGACAGGGCCAGATGCTACTGACCCTCGTCCTGCCTAAGCAGGTAACTGCCACACTCCAGTACTGGTAAGGAAGCGAACCCACAGCACTACCCACATGTGTCAGCCCCTCGAACATCACTGCAGATTTCCGAATCTCCCAACCAGACTCTCGGCATGTCCTAAAGTGGGACAAAATCTTGGCATGGGCCCTTAGCTTAGGATTGAGCCCTGAGTCCTGGGAAACCTCACTCAGAGGCTGCATCATAATGGGCTCAGGGGTTCTCCCTGAGACAGTTCTCATGTCTCGTTCTGCCCCCAGGTGGAGGCTGAGGATGGCACCCAGTGCAGGCAAGGAAACCAGGAGTTCTACTATGGATGCAGGACCAAAAGGTGGTTCTTCTCCTTATCAGCACAGGGCTCTTTGCAGGAGTTTGGAAGAAGCCCCTGCTTGCCACTTCACTTTCCTTACATGAATATGGACGTTGGAAAAATGACGCATAGTTATGAGGCCTTCGTTTCTAGTCCTCACCATTGAGGTCAGAGAATTAAACCCAGATTTTTATTTACATCTAATCATGACATACGAACCCCATATTGTATTCATACAGATGGGCATGAATAGAAATGACAAGCATCGTTTCAGTCCTTCATTGATTCACATGCCAGTAATTCCAAGTTCCCATGGAGCACTGTGAGAGGAAACCCATTTGAGTGCATGGACGGGGAAAGGAGAGAGGACCAAGAAACCTACTCATTTCTTGGGGGAGGGGGATGATGGTCTGCGATTTGGTCAAAAATGTACCTGGAAATTCCTAAGCTTCTATTGGGGTGCTTGGGAAAATTCTGAAAAGGCACAGATGAAAACTGTGGGCTCTTTACCTCCGATGTGCACAGGGACTCTACTCTTCAGGGCACAACAGAGGAGCGGCAGGCACACCTGCTTGCACATCTCCAGGGCTGCTAATCATCTCCTCAGGGACCAGAGGTGGCTTGTCTGGAAAAAGACTTGGTCTGGCAAATTTCACCTACAGTGTCTGCTCCACGGCAACCCCACCCCCAGTTCCTTCTCATGATGTCTCTCCCACCTGGAGTCCACCTAGAACTCTGGAGTGATGCCCATAAAGACGGCAGAACAGAGGTGATGGCTGAAGGTCAGCAGCAGCTTTACACAGCGCTATTCAAAGGCCTAAGGGACCACTCTCCATTCTCCTCCTCTAGTTGGAACTGAAAGGCACTGGAGTAGCCATCCGTTCCTCACAAATGCCGCATCTTCATCATAAGCATCAGTCATGATTTCCCCTACAAGCTTTACAACTCAATGTGGGAAAACCGGTCAAGAGGGGAGAAAGATGATACTGCCTGCTTGAAGCCGGGTACGAAACACCCGGATTGAGTGGCACTAAAGCATTTCCAAGGACTTAGGAAAGACAAGAACCAGAGCAGTGCACACCATGACCCGGAGAGTCCACTAAATGATAAGGATCAAATGCTGTCATCCCAAATGAGGTATGGCTAAAATATCAGTGTGCTTTCTTCTCAGAGTGAGGTCCCTTAGTACATCTCTGCTCAGGAAGCTGCATGTGGCTTGAGCCTGTTGCGGGGGAGGGAGGCAGAGAGAAAACAGAGAAAGACACAGAGAGGGCAAGAGCACCTGAGGAGGAAGAGAAGGGGGGAGGTGTAAGGAGCAGAGAAAGAGACAATGGGAGTGGAAGGGAGGTAGGAACATTGGAGAGGTGGGAGTGGGAGAACAGGAACAGGACAGGTCACATGTCAGCAATGTATCCACTGGATGTGTTGGATGTCCAGAACCGAAACAGGGAGGAACAATGGGGAGGGGCAGAGTGGGCAGGCACTGTGAAAGGAAGTGCTTAGCATTTACACTTGGCCAAGCAGGCAGTTCAGCAGATCTCTCCAAGTCAGTCCTGGAGAAGAGGATCACTGCTGCCATCACACACTCTCGTGCAAGGAAGTCCTAGGAGTCACTGTGGCTGGAACACACACTCCTGGAAGATGATCTTCATTCCCTTCTTTCCACGGCCTGGGCAGGTCAGTTTCGTGTCCATGGGCTCTGGAACATCCTCCAGGGGGCTGGTCTGGAACATCCTCTGGGGATACTGGGGTTTGGTCAGGCCATGGCTCCCACTTCTCCATCCCCAACCAGTAGCCGAATGAGGTAATGGATAACAGTCATGAGGGACCGCAAAGATGAGGTCTCAACTCTCTTTTTCAGACTGTGAGAAACCCACAACAATACTTCCAGGAAGGTAATGTCTTTGCTCACAACATGGAGAACTCACCCAATGGCCCAAGAGGAACCGGGAAGGCTGCTCCTCCAAGAAGGCCCTGGAAGGGTCGGTTCCAGAGAGCCCTGGCACGTGTGTCCAAGTTCTTCAGGTGAGGGCTCTGAGTCAGCCTGCCTCTTACCACTCACAGCAAGTTGCAATGACTCTCTCCCTCTCCCCTAGAGAACACCCCAGCCCTCCCCTCCATTCCCACAGGGCTTCTGAGGGTCCACTTGTCTCTCTGTTTCCTTCTCAGGAGAGGCCGCCGGACAGAAAAAGGCTGAGTCCACTGAGGTCCGAGAACGGGGCCATGGCCTTCTGCTGTCCAGGCCTTTGCCCTCCTGAGAATCTTGTTCAGTGCAGTTGAAATAAAGGCCGTCATGCTTTACAATGTTTTGCCTCCATGACATTTCCTTCACTTTCATACTGACACCCACCTCAGATGAGATGATTTGGGTATCAGACTGGATGTCCCGGGAGTGTTGGTGCGAATGGCAGGAACTAGTGTCTTTCTTACTCCAGCTGAGCCATCCACTCACCTTCTTGAGGCAATGATGCTTGCTGCTTGGAGGTGGTGGTGGAGTCCTTGTTCAATGTGCAGTGAATTTCCCACAGCTCTCAGCTCTGACCCCAAGGGGTACTTGCATGTACTGAAAATCCTTGAGGCGTGATGGAGGTGGGTCTTGTATCTTATCTGTTGCTTTCATTGGTTAACTAATAAAGAAAACTGCTTGGCCTGATAGGACAGAAAATTAGGTAGGCGGAGTAAACAGAACAGAAGGCTGGGAGGAAGAAGCCGAGTCAGGCAGTCGCCATGATTCTCCCACTCCAGACAGACGCAGGTTAAGTTCTTTCCTGGTAAGCCAGCTCGTGGTGCTACACAGACTATTAGAGAATATTATCAATATGTAAGAGCTAGCCAATAAGAGGCTGGAACTAATGGGCCAGGCAGTGTTTCAAAGAATACAGTTTCCGTGTAATTATTTCGGGTATAAAGCTAGCCGTGCGGGCGGTCGGGTGCCAGGAACATAGCCCGCCGCTCCCCACTACAGAGTGGCACCCAACGTGATGGACTAAATACACTTAAAAACCTGAGAGGGCTTTAAAAAAGAAAGGAGAGAGAGTTTAACACAGCTTTTGGGTGTTTGTGGGTGGCTTGCCACAAAGAAATTGCCCTGACTCAGCAGCAGGAAAAAAACTGGTTGTTTTAAAATGCCGGCTTTCTGGGCTGTGCCACCATTGCAATCTCTGTCTGGCTCCTAGGGGAGACAGAGTCTTTGAATGGAGCATTTGGAATAAAGTGCTACGGCTTGCTTGATGGCAATGTGGACTGCTGTGTGCCTGGAACTGTGTGTGGTTCAGGGGCACCAAATGGCTCTAAGGTAGGAGTGGCTCAGCTCTGCCATGCTGAACTGTGCTGGTCTTGGGCAGGAACTGCTGTAATTATCATAATAACAACGCAGTTAAGGTTTAGACTGGGCAGGAAACAGGCTCTACCTATTACGGTATTACATCTACATGGCGCAACTTAAGTTTTTAAGAAGTACTTAACATTTTAAGAACTGCTCCTGGATAGTAAAAAAAAAAAATACAGATTCACAATAGGACAGATTCAGACCACTAAATGGATCACAATGTTGGATGAGTGTATGTAGGCTTGAGAGAGAGAAAAAAAATAGAGAGAGAGAATAAAGTTAATGCCCTTAAAAAAAGGGTAAAGTCTTGAAAGAGACAGAGTACAGATAGTTATAGATTAAAAGAAATAAAGAAAAATAAACCACGTAAAAATGGAAAATTCACAGAGAGTCTGGATTATGTACATTGTGTTTTCTTTAAAATATTTGACTGTGAAGGAGCTAAGCACAGAGAGACATTTCATTATATGGGCTGCCAAGTGGAACCAGAACGGATATCATGAGGGTATGACTTCAGAATTTGGGTCTAAGGATATGATGCTTTGAAAAGGGTCTTCTTTTGTTTTCACAGAGGATGAGACCCTGTGGATTGTGTCTATCCCAATATGGAATGATAAACCACACCCTCCTGAAAGGTTGCTGTGAACACCCTGAAAAAATTACTTTGCTCAACT
The DNA here is from genome assembly GCF_018167655.1 of Microtus oregoni. Classification (NCBI taxonomy): domain Eukaryota; kingdom Metazoa; phylum Chordata; class Mammalia; order Rodentia; family Cricetidae; genus Microtus; species Microtus oregoni. The sequence goes on from NW_024544960.1 coordinate 18,746, forward strand.
GCAGACTGAGATGAACCTAGCAGACAGGTTATACTGTGAAAGACCTAAATAACAGCGCCCACATTCAGCAGGAATCAGTTTGGAGAGAAATAACTACGTCCATATTCCCAAATATTGTTTATAAATGTTTTTTTTACATTTAAAGGATGGTATGATATAGATATGAATAATTTTCATTGGTATGGATTTTAAGGTCAATTTTGTTATATGTATATGTATTTCTGATCTTGATTAAGGTATTGTGATTGTATAGTTCATTTAAAATGTAATGTATAATTATGAAATATAGGTTTTTAATGGATAATCATCAATAATAGTCAAGCTTGTAGTCATGTTAGTTAGATTTTCTAGATATATAGAGATATATTTCAGTTAGATAGACATTCTTCATATCTTTCAAAGACTGCAGAATATGGCATTTAAATGTTTTAATAACTTAGGGCTTTTCATGACAATGAGACATGTCTGCTTCTGGCAGCACCAATCTACTTCAAGAGGAAGATGGGCATTGAAGAGGCTCCTTATGGAGTTTGTTTAGGCATTTGGGCAAGAAACTGCTCTTGCCTGGACTGATGCATGAACTGGACACAAAGAACCTGCAGAGAGAGGACTGCTGAACTTGCCTAAAGGTGAGATGGTCCTTTGGGGTTCCTGACTCATGAAAGAGTCTGCAAGACATTCTGCAGGACACAGCAGATAGTGACTGAACTGCCTTTGAAATTTCCTGCTTCATGGAAATGTCTGCTGGATACTATGGGCCTGAAGGCTGAAGATGGATGCCCCAACAGTAGAGAGGAACTTTGGATGACTGTTCAGGTAGCGAGATGTCTCTGTCATTTCTAGAGTTTGGATTTCTTGTTTGCTTAGGTAATATTATATCCTTCTGGAGTCTTTGATGGAGTTGAAGAATAAATAGATAGTTATAGTTTTCCTTAGTTATGATAAAAGATAAAGTAGATATAAATATTGTAACTGTAATTCTTACTTGATAACTGTTTTGCTATATGTAATTTACTATGTTAAAGTTAAAGCCTTTCTTTTTTTGTTTAAACAGAAAAGGGGGAAATGATGGAGGTGGGTCTTGTATCTTATCTGTTGCTTTCATTTATTTTCAATAAAGAAAACTGCTTGGCCTGATAGGACAGAAAATTAGGTAGGCGGAGTAAACAGAACAGAAGGCTGGGAGGAAGAAGCCTAGTCAGGCAGTTGCCATGATTCTCCCACTCCAGACAGATGCAGGTTAAGTTCTTTCCTGGTAAGGCAGCTCGTGGTGCTACACAGAATATTAGAAATGGGTTAGATCAATATGTAAGAGCTAGCCAATAAGAGGCTGGAACTAATGGGTCAGGCAGTGTTTAAAAGAATACAGTTTCCGTGAAATTATTTTGGGTATAAAGCTAGCCGTGCAGGCGGTCGGGTGCCAGGAACGTAGCCCGCCGCTCCCCACTACAGAGGAGGGAATAGCATGTCTCTGCCCCCCTTTCACTGCAAAATATCCTCATATGGAGAAATACTTTGCCTCATTTATGAATGGGTAGTGGACGAGTCAGTTTGGGGAAAGCTACATGGTGGAGGTTGCATAATGGGGAGCAAGTAACTTGTAGAAACACTCCCTGGATCCTGCAAAAGGGCTTTAGACTTCCATGCTCACAAACAGTTCCCAGACAACCCCCTGCCTATCAAAACAGTCGCCCTCCAAGGGACAGCCTTTTCTCTAACTACACATGGTTTGTCCTATGTGGGCCTTTCTTGCATTTCCTTGGTGATCTTGAAAGATAACAAAACATAGTTTCCTCAGGACAAGACGTCAGTGGAAGATGGAGCATAGCTGAACCATTGATCCAACATGGAGGAGACCATGTTAGAAATGGCAACAGCTGAGCTGGAGATATGGCTCAGTAATTGAGGCCCTGCTGCTGTTGTAGAGGACCTGGGTTCGATTCCCACCACCCACATCATGGCTCACACCTGAGTATAACTCTAGTTCCAAGAGATCTAACTGACCCACTCTTTGACCTCTCTGGGCACCAGGCACCCACAAGGTGCACAGATGTGTGAAAAACAACCCTGCACATGAAATAAAAATAATTAAAAACAAATTGCAACACCAGTTATCAGAGACTAGGGAAACAATGTTGTGGACTTCAGAAACAACAGGGAATTGGACATCATGGGGGATCCTCAAAATACTTTATTTTCTGTGTAAATGGAGACCAGGACTCACAGTTCCTCCTGGAGTGGGCTCAGCCTTGTAGAAATGGTGAAATTATTGTCTCCACTTGTTCAAGGGAGAGCAGAACACTGGGGTTGCTTGTTCTTCTGTTGGCTCACCCTTTTCCATTCTGCCACATCAGGCTTTCTCATGTTCTTTTGCATCTAGGTGGAAATAAGTCTTGATATATCTGTTGAGTTCTGTACCAATATTATTCATACACCTCTTCCAAAAAAGAGAACAGTTAATTTAGGTGGGATGACCTTGGTATTTGGAGATTGGGGGAGGGGAAGAGGTCATTTACAATGTAGGCATGGAAATGGACCACATCCTTAGGACTTTTCATGGGACAGCCGAGCTTGCTGAGGTGCCTATTAGGACTGTGGGCTATAGACAATGAATCCTCCATGGCTATATTTGAGAAAAACTGACTGTAAGAAGTACAAAATGTACAGCATCCACTATGCAGCCTTCACCACTGACAATGAGCTGTGAGGCTGCAGATGCAAAGGAAACCTTTTGGCATCCCAAAGACAGGGTTTAGATTGACATCCTCATATCCACACCCAAAAGCCCTATTCTAGAGAAAAACAGACCATTCCCACAACACCCACCCCACTTCAACCTCAGATTCCCATAGCACCATCGCCCCCAGTCCCCCAGAAAATATCTCTCCTTATTTCCTTCACAGGAATGAACCAATGAGGGGCTTTAGATCCAGTGATCTCTGGACCCCACATATCTCATTGGAGGCCCCAAGATTGCTGCTACTAGATTCCATGGAGTTTGTGTCTAGAGGACAAGAAGTTTCTAAAGGGGCACCAGCACATAAATGAAATGTGACCAGCAGCCTGCAAGGGTCAAAGTATTCACAGGGCAGCTACTAGGCTCCTGATATCCACTAGAAGCTATCCTAAGAAAGCACAGGAAATGTGGGTCCTTCAAAAGCCATGCTGTATATACAGGCCATCAACTTTGGGTGATGTGGGATTCCTCTCTGTATAATGTGAATACCACTGGTGAATAAAAAAAATGCCTTGGCCTGTTGATAGGGCAGAACTTAGGTAGGTGGGGAAAACTAAACTGAACTCTGGGAGAAAGGAGGCAGAGTCAGGGAGAAGTCATGGGACTGCTGCCAGAGAAAACATTCTGGAACCTTGCCAGTAGGCCACAAGCCTCATGGTAAAATAAAAAATAATGGAGATGGGTTATTTCTAGACATAAGAGCAACCTAGCAATACACTTAAGTAACTGGTCAAGCAATGATTTAATTAATACAGTTTTGTGTGATTATTTCAGGGCTGAGCTGCCAGGAAACAAACTAGCAGCCTCCCAACAACAAATTGGCATGCCAATGTGGTGGACTAAATCCATGTAAAACCTAAAAAGCTTAAAAAGGAATCCTAGACACAAAACAGAGTTAACCATGGTTTAGTAGCAGCATGTTCTTGGGTGGGTTCTGTTTGCTAGAAGCAAGCAGAGGCATGGCTCCTTCAAGAGAGATTTCCTGATTCAGTGATAGTAGAAAAAAAAAGCCATGCTTTTGAATTGCTGGTTTTCTGGACTGTGCTGCCAACATGACCTCTGGTGTTTTCAGGAGGTCCGAGCATTTAAATGGTGGTTTGTGAGCAGATTGCTACAACTTGCTTAATGGCAATAGAGATAGGCTGTGTGCTTAAAAATGAGGCTGTGAGCATGACTCTCAGAGGTAGCAAACAGCTCCACCATGCTGGACTGGACGGAGCAAACAGAAAGTACCATATTTCCTCGAGCAATGGTGCCGCTTAAATTCATAACAAGCGCTTATCATTTTAAGAAGCACTTTTGGTCAGAAAGTAATTATAAATACACAAGAAAGACAAATTCAGATGGAAAAGACCTCTAATTGGGTCACAGTGTTGGATAAATGTACATAGGCTTGGAAGAGATAGTAAAATGAATATAGACAGTTATAAAAACAAGTAAATGGTTTAAAAAAACACAGTCTTTAGAGAGACAGAGTATAGATTGTCATAGATTAAAGGAGTAAAGATAATAAAATAAATATTAAAAAGTAATAGATTTAAAACAAATAAGCCACGTAAAGATGGAGAACACACACAGAGACTGGATTATGTATATTATTGTATTTCCTTTGAATTTTTTGACTGTGAAGGAGCTAAGTAACCAACATATACACTTTAAAGTATCTTGACTTCAGAATTTGAGTCTAAGGATATGTTGCTTTGGAAAAGAGGTTCTTTTATTGTTTCCTCAAAGGATGAGAACCTGTGGATTGCTTCCAGACTAATATGGTTTGATGGACCAATACTCCCCGAAAGGTCACCTTAAACACCCCTCAAAAATTACTTTGCACAGTAAACAGAATGAAGCAGCTTGGAAAGAACTATGCCCATATTCCCAAATATTGTTTATAAATGTTTATTTACATTTAAAGGGAGATATGTTATAGAGATTTGCATTTGGTATGGATCTTGGTTTATTGATAAAAATTTAAGGATAATTTTGTTATTCTGTGTATATGCATTTTTGTTCTTGATTAAGATATTGTGTTTGTCCAGCTCATTTAAAAATTTAATATATAATTAAGAAATATAATAGAGAATCATCTATAATAGTCAAACTTGTAGTCATATTAGTTAGGTTTTCTAGATATATAGAGATATATTTCAGATAGATAAGCATTCTTCAAACATTTAAAAGACTACAGAATATGGCATTTAAAATGTTTTAAGAGCTTAGGACTTTTCATGACAATGAGACACATATGCTCCTGGTAGCATTAATATATTTCAAGAGGATGATGGGTATCAAAGAGGCTCCTTTTGGAGTTGGCTAGACATTTGGGAAAGAAACTGCTCTTGCCTGGACTGCTTGATGAACTGGACATGTAGGTGCCGCAAAGATATATCTGCTGAACTTGCCCATAGGTGAGATGATCCTTCAGGGTTCCTGCGTCATGAAAGAGTCTGCCAAACATTCTGCAGAAATACAGAAGAAAGTAACTGAAAAACTGCTAATATACGCAGAAGTATCTTTGAAATTTCTTGCTGAATGGAAAAGTCTGCAGGATACTATGGACTTGTAGGCTGAAGATGGATGCCCCAACAGTACAGAAGAACTTTGGGTGACTGTCCAGGCAGTGAGATTTCTGTCAATTCTAGAGTTCTGGAAGTTTTTTACAATGTATTCCCTGTTTACTTAGGTAATATTACATCCTTCCTGAAGTCTTTGATGGAGTTGAAGAGTAGATAGTAATAATATAGTTTTCCTTAGTTATGAAAAAAGATAAAGTAGATATAAATATTATAACTGTAATTCGTGCTTGATACCTGTTTTGTTATATGTAATTTTAATATGTTAAAATTAAAACCTTCCAAGGTCCAAATGAGGAGCAGAAGGAGGGAGAACATGAGCAAGGAAGTCAGGACCAAGAGGGGTGCACCCACCCACTGAGACAGTGGGATTGATCTATTGGGAGCTCACCAAGACCAGCTGGACTGGGACTGAAAAAGCATGGGATAAAACCGGACTCTCTGAGCATGGCAAACAATGAGGGCTGATGAGAAGTCAAGGACAATGGCACGGGGTTTTGAACCTACGTAATGTGCTGGCTTTGTGGGAGCCTAGCCAGTTTGGATGTTCACCTTCCTAGATATGGACGGAGGGGGGAGGACCTAGACTTCCCACAGGGCAGGGAACCCTAACTGCTCTTTGTACTGGAGAGGTAGGGGGAAAGGAATGGGGGGGAGGGGGAGAGGAGTGGGCGGAGGGGGGAGGAGTGGAGGGAGGGGGAGGAAAATGGGAGGTGGGGAGGAGGCAGAAATTTTTTCATTAAAATAAAAAAATTAAAACCTTCCTTTTACTTAAACAAAAAGGGGGAGGGGATGTGGGATTCCCCTCTGTATACTGTGAATACCATTGGTGAATAAAGAAACTGTCTTGACCTGTTGATAGGACAGAACTTAGATAGGCAGGGAAAACTAAACTGAATGCTAGGAGAAAGGAGGCAGAGTCAGAGAGAAGTCATGGAGCTGCCAGAGACAGATACACTGGAACCTTGCCAGTAGGTTACAAGCATCGTGGTAAAATATAAAATAATAGAGATGGGTTAATTCTAAGAGCTAGCTAGCAATATGCTTAAGTAATTGGCCAAGCAGTGATTTAATTAATACAGTTTCTATGTGATTATTTCAGGACTCAGCAGGCAGGAATGAAACAAGTGGCCTCCCCCAACATTTGGGTAGAGCTACACTTTCATCAGATCCCTCTCTATTCATGAAAACCTCTGTAGCCCAACCAGATTGGATTGGTGCTGCGGTCTGGCCACCAAGGCTTATGCTGGCTCTGCTAAGACATAGTTCTCTCTCATTTCTGTCAACAGTGGTCCACAACACCAACAGAAAGCTTTACAGCTGCCCCCACACAAGCCTTTTTCTTTTCCAACTTATGGAACCTCACTGTAATCCTACCACTGCCCTCATAACACACTGGCTCTCCCAGGCCTCAGGAGACAACCTCTGCTTTGTGCCCTTGCCTCAGGGGACACTCTCTGTTCTGGTGAAGAAGCACTTGCTCCTTGATGTAAGTGTTACTTTCTATGTGTTGCTTTCATTGGTTAATTAATAAAGAAACTGCCTTGGCCCTGATAGGACAGAAATTAGGTAGGCGGAGTAGACAGAATAGAATGCTGGGAGAAAGAAGCCGAGTCAAGCAGTCGCCATGATTCTCCCACTCCAGATAGACTCAGGTTAAGATCTTTCCTGGTAAGCCACCTCGTGGGCTACACAGAATATTAGAAATGGGTTAGATCAATATGTAAGAGCTAGCCAATAAGACGTTAAAACTAATGGGCCAAGCAGTGTTTAAAAGAATACAGTTTCTGTGTAATTATTTCGGGTAAAGCTAGCCGGGTGGCGGGAAGCAGCCCCTCCGCTCCCACTACTACAGCTCCTTTCCTGCCACTCATTGGAAAGGACGGGTCAAGGACCCAGAGTGTGCAGGGAATGAGCTGCACGTGAGCCAGAGTCCAGAGCACGGACCACAGCTGCTGCTGGTGGGCCTTCCCTCTGGCAAACCCCAAGTCAAGAGTGTCTAGTCCCAGTTGATCCTCATTTATCTCCTCTCTCGGCCACAACTCGAGAGTGTGTCTCCTGCACACGTGTTCTTGCCCTCTCACCATCCCTCCAGTATCCTCTAATTCTAGCCTTCCAGTTCCACGGAAGCAGGGAGTCCACCAGTTGTCCACAACATCCCGACAGGGGGTCACTGGCAGTTTTTACATCTCTAGTGCTGCCTCTCTTGGGGGCCGTTACCTAATGCCAATGAAGCCTGCTGCCTCCCAGATGCCTGTCCTCTGGGCTCCCTGACCACCCCGGTCAAGCCTGCCTGCCGCATCTACCTCAATTATTTACACTGAGAGCCCCAACTAGACTCTCAGATGTGGGGCAGAGCCTGAGTCTGCTGCCTTGCTCTTCCAGTGCCCAACACAGTGCCTCACATAATGGTCACTAGGACACGGGTTAAATAAATGAGTCCATGAGCAAGGTGTCTAGTTCAATTTTATTTTCCCCTACATTCCAGAGCTCTAGGTGAATACAAGTAAACATTAGCTGGTTCTGCTGTGCCAGGTGTTGGCCACATTTGTGTTTTACCTCTGAATATCTGGAGGGGGAATCACAGCGTTACGACTTCCGTCAGCATCTCAAGGAGCTACTGACTCGACCCCAGGATGTTTCAGACATAAAATGACAGTGTCACAATTGTTTTGTATAAACAAAGAAATCTCCCGTAAATAAGGAACAAAGAAACCCTGGATGTATGCCAAGCATAACCGTGGACGCTCATACTTAATCATACGTCTAGAAAAGCAAGGCTTTGGGAAATGTTTTACTATGCCTTTGCTTCCACTCTGATCTGACATGTACATATCGAGGCACTTTTGACTTATCTTATGGCTGCGGGGATGAAACCCACAGCCTTGCCCATTTGAGGAAAGTCTTCTACCACTCAGCCACATCCTCAGCCTTCATCACTTAGTTCTCATGCCTTGAGGCTTCGCAACTGTTTCTCAATGAGAAAGAGGGTAGCTACAGAGAAAGCACAACCTTGCCATGTGCAGACTAGGCACTAAGTCACCAGGAAGCACAGCCCTGGAGCAGAATGCTATGTGTCCTTCCTCACCCTGCTCTAGCCCTGCACTTCCTAATCAGAGCCACAGGGCCTACTGCTCCAGCACCCCTTTGACTACTCACAACAAAAGCAAGGAAGCCTCAGCCATCCCTGGTGGCGGCAGAAGCCCAGACTCCGACCTGAGATGGTGACTGGCCCCTGCACTGTCCATCACTCCGGCATGGCTCTAGCCCTGGCCCTGGCACTTGCCCTGGCACTGGTGCTGATGCTTGCTTGCTTCAGCCACGGCAGGGGCCCTGGAACTGGAACTCGCACTAACTCTCGCACCTGTCACATCATCACCAGCAGCTGCTTCTCGGCCACCGCACTGTGAGCACTGGGCACTTCCTCCTCTTCTTTCAAGGCCTCATTTACTGCCACAGCCAAGGCTCTGGGCCGGGTGTCATTCACTTGGGCCACAAACTCCTGGCCTTCCATCTGTCTTGTTTCCTTGGAGGGCCCCACAAGAATACTGAGAGACAGCACTGGACTGCTGGAGGGCACCTACTCGTGCACCACAAACTTGTGCTGCACACAAGCTCTGGCCATTCCCTTTGGTGACGGCTCCCCAAGGACGGGATGCTTTTTAGGCGAGCATACCTCCAGCACCCTCCACACCTCCCCGAACACCTCCTCTGGGACACAGCTGGCCTGCACGAAGATCAAGTCCGGGATACTCAGCAGAAAGCCCAGTCTTTGGCGTGCTTGCCCTGGTCTGGTCGCCTGTCAGGCCCCCAAGGCAGGGCAGGCTGATTTTTTTTTTTTTTTCCTGTTAGGGACATAGGCGTGCTCTGGAGGGCCAAGTTCCTTCACCTAGACCCAAAGACTAACTCGGGGAGGTCAGAGGTTCTCTTGAAAATCTCGGGGAAGAAGCTCCTGCACCTTTAGGATAACACACTTCAGCATGTCTGCCCTTTTGATCCACACAGTCTTCGCGTTCTTAGCCAGCAGGTACTGCGCCAGCAGCTCAGCTACTTTCTAGCTCCCAGGGCTCTGGGCATGCGCGCCAGGGGTGGTGGGGCCCGCGGGGTGCTCGGCGGGGGATCCCCTAGGGGCTTGGGGGGTCCACAAAGGAGCTCGCAGAAGCACCTGGGCGGGGGAGGGGGGCTACGTGCCTCAGAAGAAATGCTCTTGGGGCTCCGGGCAGCACTTAGCGTCCCCGCTGCCGGCGCCCCCGCGGGGTTTCCTGGGCAAGGAGGAGAGAAGGAGGCCAGGGGCCCTCTGAGACCCGCAGGCCCTGGGTGCCACCTCTACCGCGGACGTTCTCACCTGCGGCTTTGGCTGGCCCGGGAAGCAGGAACTCGGGGAGGAGATGCGCGTCCACGGGCATTAGGCGGCCGGCCCGAGCGCTGGCTGCGAGGCCGCGAGGACCGTGACGTCGCCGCGGACGCTGAGGCGGCCGCCGAGGACACCCGCAGCCCCTGGGTCTGGAGTCCCAGGCTGCGGCCCTCACACCCCGAGGACCAGGAAGCGGGCAGGGGAGGGGGCGCAGCCTCCGCCGCGACCTGTGGGAACGCGCTGGCGCCGCCCCGCAGCGCCTCTGCCGGCCGGGGACGGTACTGCAGCCCCGGGCCGGAAGGGTGCGGGGGCGCTGCTCCCAGAGGTGGGGGCCGCTGAGGCCAGCCTTTCAAGAGACCAGAAGCCTCGGGACCACACTCAAAGCAAGCCTGCCTTCCTCCCTATTGGCTGTTACTGGGAAGAATCGGTCCTTTGGGATCACCTGTGTCTCCCTCCCCCTGCTCCTCGAGGAGCCAGCTCCCTAGGAGACAGATGGCTCTGCTCCTGAGTGGAGGGAGGCCTTTCTCCAGCAACAGGCCCTCCTGCTTCCTCTAGGCGTGCTCCACTTGGGAGGGCTGCGGTGGTCGCATGCCCTTTCGGTATGTGGCCTCTCCACTACACAGTCCAGAGAGACATTAAGTATAATCTAACTTTCCAGAGCCCATGGCATCTTTGTTTACTTAGTCCTCTGCCTCCCACTTCACTGGACCTCTTTGTTCCCCCACACAGTACTTTCTTTCCTCAGGCCTGTCATCTGACATTCAGGAACCTTCAATAAACCCTGAGCACAGAGGTCAGCTCCCAGGCAGCCCACAAGGAACCAGAAGATTTCTCCACCCCAGCCGTTGGCTCTTTTTGTTGCAGCGTGTCCAACAGGTTAGAATTCCGTTTAAAGCCTACCCTTTCTAGACAGTAAGCTATCAGCCTCTTTTTCTTAATGTCTACGACTGGCTCTGTATCCCTATGAAATGGTCCCTGAATTTCCACATGATGCCGATGCTTCTGTTTTTCAAATTTCTCCCGCTGCTGGCATTTTATTGCTGCTCCTCCTGTTATGGAGACTTGAGCATGTTTTATCGTCTGAATAAAATAATTTCCCCTCATTATTCTGTTTTCAAATCTTTTGAAAAATCTTGTCCTCTATATGAATATCATGGTCAAAATTTGCTAATATCAAGACGTCCATGGCTTGATTTGCACCAGGATAGCCGGGTATGTAGAGCTCAGCACCAAGGACAGTTAGCATCTGGAAAATGTGCAGGTTATCAACCACAAAAACGTACGTCCTGCCATTGATTCTGGCTTCTATTCAGGGTACTTCAGTTTTCTTTGTAAGTTGCCTTGAGTACCTATTGCATTTTTCTGATGTTTTTCAATGCCCCCTTTTGTTTTACTGTTGCTCTGAGTTGGATATTTCCCCACCGTGTGTTCTAATTATTTTTGACATGTCAGAAGCCCGGTTGTCTCCTATCTTTAACTGATCTGCTATAAAGCCATATGAACAACAACTGCCCTTAACTGGAATTCGCTCTCAGTGGGTGTTCATTGCATGCTGCAGTTCCTTTATGGCTTTCTTCTTTCTAGTCACTCTGACTAGGACTGTGATACTTTGTTGTCTAATGTTCCTCCTATGAAATTTCTGCTGTTGTCTTTATCCAGAGGGAATCTAGTGCCTTTAAACTAAATGCAGTAGGTTGTGGGTTCCTGATGTCCCTAGAGTTCATTTCCTATCTATTGTTTGTCCTGGTCCAAATCAGTTTTCCTTTGTCCGGCCTGGTGGCAGAGGAGCTGGTAACGGTTACCCTTTCTCCTGTGCCAGCTAAGCAAGCGCTAGGTGCTGTAGGTGTCAAACACTGGAGTGGTCCGGCAAGTCCCAGCAGGGACGTACTTCCCTTCCATTCCAGCATCCAGGTTAGGGTGTTCACTGTGGGGAGGTCAGAGGTCAGCACAGATAAACTCCAGCTGCCCCTCAGGGCTTGCTCGCCTTCCCATGGTTGCCTGTCTTAGGGTTTCTATTGCCGTGAAAGACACCATGACCAAGGCAACTCTTCTAAGGAAAACATTTGATTGGGGCTGGCTTACAGTTTCAGAGGTTTAGTTCATTATCATCATGGCAGGACATGGTGGGGCATGCAGGTGGACATGGTGCTCTGAGAAGGCGCTGAGAATTCTACATCTTGATCTACAGCAGCAGAAGGAGGCTACATCACTGGGTGTAGCTTCAGCATATGAGACCTCAAAGCCCACCCCCACAGTGACACACTTCCTCCAACAAGGCCACTCCTGCTCCAACAAGGCAACACCTCCTAATAGTGCCATTTCCTATAGGCCAAACATTCAAACACACGAGTCTATGGGGGCCATACCTAATCAAACCACCACACTGCCCCTGGGGGACTCACCCCTCCATGGACCACCACGCTCCACAACTCTGCAATGGAGGTCTCTTCTATAGAGTCACACAGACCCTTATTCTCTGGCAAGTTTCTCCATCCCGGGACAAAAAGATCTTTTCACATCCATGCTGTCTCCAAGAGGTCTGATTGCAGCCAGGGAGGGAGGGAGTGCCTTCTCTTACTCCCGCGACCTCTGTCCTTTCTCATCCTACAGGTAGGAACTACTCTTTTGTAGCCATAACTTTTGAACTCTTAAAGGTGCTTTTTCACTCTCTTGACTGCTCAGGCAATCTTATACTCCACATAACAGCATTGTCTCTGCCTCCAGATTGGACCCTCACCCGCAAGATAATCATCACCAGAAAAATTTTCCACTAAACAAAACCCTGTGGAGTTTTATTTGGACAGGAATTTTAAATCCCACTCAAAGGTGTTTCAGTATCAATGATTCACATCGTTTCTCTTTGGGTGGCTTTTAACTGTTAAAAACAAGAAAGAAAAGAAGAAGAAAGCAAGCCAAGGGAACATGCTGGAACCTCTGACTGTGCACTCATTAAAATTCTGCCAGCAGTACACAGTCTTCTCTGCCTTGGTCACTAAGCACAGGCAGTTGGACACTTGACGGGTTTCACCTATGTTCTGGACTGGAGCCCAGGCACCTCCACTGAGAAACTGTGCCTTCTCGTTACTTCACCCCTGATAAAATCAACCATCAGCCCAGCGAGATGTCTGCCACTTACCTCTGCCCACAACCAGATGAGACTGTGTTCTGCAGTCCAAGAACAGGCAAAAAGCCAAGGCCAATGCACTTGCAATTGCAGAAGAGCCACCATACAACAACCCACACTGCCAGCAGCCTGCTGCTAGCCATGCTCATAGGGAAGGGATGGAGTCCCAGGTCTGTCCTGCTCTGTGCATCACTCTATATGCTGTTGCTGAGACTTAAGGCACTCCAACCCACACCATTGCCACATACAGCTCATGTTCGCATGCTCTAGAAATTCAAGAGGCAGAAACAACAACAACCAAAACAAAAACATGTCACCAATCTGTCCTCAGTCAGGCAGGAATTGAAGTAGTGACAACTATTTTTTAAGTGGTTAAACCCAGGGAAACATTCAGGTGGAAACAGAGACAGGTGTGACCCAACATATTGGCCATCGAATGTGATAGAAGACTGGAAATGAGTTCATGACATTTACTGATGTTTTCAGGGAATAAGCACTCACCAGAGGTGTTCACATGCAGATGCGCATCCTGGCTCTGGTTGCCAGAAAAAAAATACAGGGTGTCCAGGCAGGTTTGAATCTCAGAGCAGCAGCAAAGACTGTTTAGTGTGTGCTTTTTCTGTGTGGAGAGGAAGACTTGTAGGAGGCAATTTCAAAATCCAGAATAAGTATTATTTAGGTGAAAATCAGTGAGCTAGATGATCTGTACTGTGTTTGCCCAGTCTACAACAGTAATCCCAGAGAAACAGTCCCATAATTGGTGCTGTGAAGGAGAATTGCTATTGCCGTGTTATGTGGAATAACTGGGAAAGTGAAAATAACTAGTAAAATAAAATATTCATGAGAAGAATGTTTTAACCATTTCCATTGTGCTTAAATACCACATGCCAATTAAAAGATCTAGGCATATATATTGAGAGAGATGAATATATATACATTGACATGAAAAATATATTATTTGGTTACAAATGTGGAGTGTTGATCATGGTGGCAGACATCTGTACTCAACAAATGAGAGGGACTTGCAAGAGAATCAGAAGTAGTACAAAGCCAGAATCTTTACCATAGTGATTTCCAGGCTAGCCTGGGCTAGTTGTGATCCTGTGTCGAAGACAATTTCCTGGAGCAATTTTATACCGCTTAGTAACAAAAAAGAGCAAGCATCACATGACAAACTGTTGTACATCAGTTAGTGTAAGTGCATAAAGGTCAGGCTAAAGGGATTTCTTCGGTGAGCATTGAAGTATGCACTGATATTTTTGAGTCTTAGTATAAATATTATCTAAACTTACCAAATTACATGTCTACATTGCTTTAGGTCTGGGATCTGGGATTTGTAAAGATTGTTGATATATTTATCTCGATGCAACACAATCAATCCTAGTCTAGGTATTCTACCTTTGGGGAATGGGACTAGGTCTGACATGTGGAACTCACTGTGTAGACCAGGCTGGCCTCTACTTACTGTGATTGTCTACCACTGCCTACCATGCTGGGGTTGCAGGCATGTACACAAACACCTCGCTTCAATTAGTGTATCTCTAGACAATTTGTATTCATGCATGTTTCCCTCGTTTCTTTTCTCTTCCACCATGACATAACAACAGGTTTACGCACATCGCTCTCCCATCTACTAGAAAATCTTCCATTGATATGTTATCCTCCTTTTCTTCAGGGAAGCTTGAAATATTGAGGATTGTTAACCGATGCATTGTCCAGAGGTGATGGCATAGTACAGGTCTAATAAGCCCTAACATAAAATGATCATGATGAATAGAATTCTAAATCTCTTAAATTCAACAATTAAAAGGGAGTCTTTGCATTTTAGGAACACATGATTTCCAGGTGCAAAGTCTTAAATTCAACTAACACCATCAAAACAGAAACAAAATCAAGAAAGAGGGAGAGATTGAGGATTTGAGTGGAAATATAAAGTCAGAAATAAAGCTTGCAGACAGACCTGTGTGAGGTTAGTTTTGTGCTGAGATAATTCAAATTGAAGCATCAGTTACATACTGTAAAACGAACAAGTGCAGGTGGGAAGTCTACAGGTAGCTGATTATTGCAAAATGCACTGGACCTTGTAGCTAAAGCACAGATCAGAATAGAGATAACTTAAATCACTCCCAGAATTCCCCCATGTTCCTTTCTAATCAGTACCCACTGCCTTCCCCAGGCATAGCTACCTTTCTTCTTTGTATCCGCATAAATTTTGCCCATTCTGTACCCGTTTACTTATTGAACCATTAGATGTTCTTTTACCTGACTTCTTTTTCTCAGTATAATGATTTTAAGATTCGTCAGCATCATGCAGATCCATAATACTTCCCTGTTTCTAACGCTATCCAACTTGCAGATGAATATATCCCACCCCTACTACAGAGGGGATATTCTGGCCAGCTGCCAGCTCTATGATTCCCTGTCCTTAGAAGATGTGTATGAAAATCAAGATAATTCACACACTTCATCTAGCACTAGGTTACATGATGTGAATATTTACTGCTCACCCAGGCACACTCAACATGAGGTTAGCCCCTGAAGGAGACAAGAGTATGGCAAATGCTGGAAAACATTCGAGACAGGAAAAGCCTGGGAGGTTTTTGAATAGTGCCGAAGGAGCTATCTGTCTCTTGCAGCACATTACAGTCATGGAGAAAGGAGCAGGGAAATCTGGGTTGGCAGATTGTGGGTGAAGCTGCTAAGAGAGAGTTTAGCAAGGTGGGATATGGGACATGAGTTGTCAGAGGCAGGGCAAATGAGTCAGTTACTGTTCAAATATTGTATTGCTCAGATTCCTTTCACATGTGGGGAAGAGGAGTATGTTACAGCATGTAAGCATGAGAAACCAAACAGCCATGTGCAATTATGTGGTTCCTGATCCATATTCACGGCAAAGAAGGTGGCATGATCACCAGAGCAGATAAGAGGTCTGACATTAGGAGATGTAGCTACAGTGATGTGTATGTGTTGGTTAGCACAGGGCTATCCCTAAGCAGTAGCTTCTCCACTGGAGGTCCAAGGGACAAGATGGAGCCCTAATGTTAATGGGGTTTGTATTCCTAAGGTGGGAGTATGCATGTAAACCATGTGAGGAGTGCTTTACTACTTGTGATGTGGAGAACAAGGGAGAAGACAACTGTGACCCAGGAGCCTGGAATATGGGTGTTGTCTGAGCCATAGTCATCCTTTGGGATTTAAGGGTTGGCTGGCTGTGCCAATGGGCTTTGAAGATTAGTCCAGCTCTTGGGCCAGATCCAGGAGTCAGTCATGAAAACTAATATGAAGATGGGTCAGAGGAGGACTACAAACACAGGACCACATTATGTCTTGTCCTGATAGTACAACGTGCCTTGTGTGTGATAGTGTAGAGGAATAGCTGTACACTGAAGATAAAGATACTGTGGTATTGTATAGGTGGGCTAGCAATTAGCCACAAAAACCAGACCCTAGATATTTATGTGCCCATAAGTCAGTGGGTAACACCAGGCCAGTGCTAGCTACAAGCCCCACAGGAATGTTTTCAAGATTTTAGAGAGTTCTCTGCGTGTACAGTGTCTACCTGTAGTGATAGGTGCCTTCTATGTTCTTGGGCTCACAGGCAGCCCAGATTTAGGATTGAGGGTGGTAAATAAATAGCATCAGTTATGCTATTATAAAATATTAACATCAGGGCCACCTTGGGGTCTTTTTACCTTTCTGCAAGGTGTGCATGATGCTAGACATTGGCCTATATACAATATACAGTATATATATATATATATATATATATATATATATATATATATATATATACAAATATATATTTCCTGGCAGAAAGGACTTGACAGCAGATAACCTTTAAGCCCATCATAACTGGTGAAAGTTTTAGAATAGTAACACCTGCTTCTGGAAAAATACTGCCAGATGAGATATTCTCTGTTCCAAGTAGGGTCAGGTAGTTCCAGTCCCCTATGTGTACTGGGTACAGGTGTTATTCCTTTGTGGATCAGGCTAGCACTGAAACAGAATACAAACTGGAGTAGTCAGATTCGAGGATGGTGGGGTACCAGTGAGACTCCATGGCATGGAGCCCCTAAATGTCTCCACTGGAGGTTCAAATTTTGGGAATCTAAGAAATCCCACTGAGGTTCATTTGGCTTGCCCAGTATTTAGCAGGGTCTCCTTTATTTACCAAGACTTACTTTGTGGGTCAGGACATGGGTGCCAGATGTTATGAATGCCACTTTCAGGGGCCTCTGATCATCACAAAGCTCAACAGAGTCATGGTGATGATGGTGTACACTAGAGTGGTCTGTTACTTCTGTGTTTCAGTTTACAACTACCTTAGAGTAGCGTATTACCCAAGGAAGGATTTCCTCTGACTCACAGTTTCAAAAGGGTCAGTTGATCATGGAGGCAGAGGAAACAATACCTAGTGGCAGACAGGAAGTAGTGACAATATGAGAGAAAGGGGACCAAGGATCATGTGGTGTAGGAGGTTCTTCTGTTCATGTATTGCTTTTATTGGCTAATGAATAAAGGAACTGCCTTGGCCTAGTTGATAGAGTGGAACTTAGGTTGGCAGAGAAAACACAACTGAATGCTAGGAGGAAGAAAAGCAGAGTCAGGAGAAGCCATGGATCCTCCATCTCAGACAGACACCGGTTAGAATCTTGCCAGTAAGCCACAGCCACGTGGCAATACATAGATTAATAGAAATGGGCTACATCAAGATGTAAGAGTTAGCCAATAAGAAGTTAGAGCTAATGGGCAAGGCAGTGTTTAAATTAATACAGTTTCTGCGTGGTTATTTCGGGTGTAAGTTAGCCAGGCAGAAGGAACAAACAAGGGGCTGTTGCGGGAGGTCCTTCTGCTCCTCCAGCCAATAACCGCTGAGATACCAGCCCATTGGGGCCTGGTCTCTCTCCCTTTAAAAAAGCGGCCACTTCCCTTCTCGCTCTCTATTACTTCCTGCTCCGCTTCCGGCAACTAGACTCCCTTCCTGATTGTGCAGAGGGCTGTTGTCTGGGACGGTGATCTGTACGTTTTTTCCCCTTTAAATAAATAACCATTCTATTAATCATAATTCTAAACTGGTGTGGGATTGTTTTTGACTTACACCTTTGCCTTCAAGGAGCCCTCTCCATACAACAGTTGGTGCTTCAACATGGTCAACTAACTCCATGTAAAACCTGAGAGGGCTTAAAAAGGAATTTTAGAAGAAAAAAAAATAGAGAAAGTTTAACACAGCAGTTTGCTGTTTGAAGGCGTCATGCCTTAGCTCCTTTAAGAAAGATTTTCCTTACTCAGCAGCCATAGCAGGAAAAAAAGCCATGCGGTTTTAAAACGCAGCTTCCTGGGCTGTACCACCAGCATGAACTCCAGCTATGAAGCACTTCAATGGCATTTGTGGGCCTGGATGTTTCTGTGCCTACTAGTTTTGGGAGGAAAGTGGCTGAGACCATGCCTGTGGCTCAACACTCCCTGCCTAGGCAGGTAGTGGAATCAGGTCTACAAGGCATGCACAAGCAGGAGAGCATGATGGATTTCTGCTGCCATACACAGAGATGTTTCCAGGCTGTGCAGTGCTCGGCATGGCAGATTTGGCTGTAACTCAGATAAAAAGGGTTTATGTGCTGCATGCTCATTCTCAGGGTTGGACTGCTGAGCCCGGCTCCTGCCTGGCAGCCCCAGAGCTAGCACTGGTGGTGCTCCCACTATTTTAAATTTGGAGAGAGGCAGAGCCAACATCCAGAGCAGCTGCAACCAAGCTGCTTAGCATTTTAAAAGCTCTTCAAGAAAGTAGAGAATTACAGACAATGCAATAAGGACAGATTCAGACATAAAAGACCTAAAAATGGGTCATGGTGTTATATAAATATATCTAGCTTGAGAGAGAAAAGAAAAAAAAGAGGATACAGAGTCATAAAATAAAGTTAATGCTTTTAAAAAAGGGTAAAGTTTTTAAAGAGACAGACTACAGATAGTGATAGATTAAAAGGAGTAAAGAAAAATAAGCCATGTAAAAAGGGACAATTTACAGAGAGTCTGGATTCTGTATATTATTGTGTTTCTGGATATTACTGAATTTTTTACTGTGAAGGAGCTAAGTACAGAGGAACATTTCATTAAATGGGCTGCTAAGCTAAACCAGCATGTATATTATAAAGGAATCATGACTTCCAAATTTGAGTCTAAGGATAAGTTGCTTTGGAAAAGAGGTTCTCATTTTGTTTTCACAGAAGGTGAGTTAGCCAATAAGTAGTGAAAGCTAATGGGCCAGGCAGTGTTCAAATTAATACAGTTTCTGTGTGGTTATTTCAGGTATAACCTTGCCGGACAGCAGGGACAAACAGGGGCCCTCTCCATACAACAATCATGTCTCTCCAATGACCCAGCCCAGTAACCTGGTTTCTTCAGCTAGATCTCTCCCAAAACTTTTAAAACCTCTTCACACAGCAACACCACTGGGCATTAGCCTCAATACAAGAGCTTATGGGGAGGAAGGCGGGCATTGTGTCCAATCTGTAACAGGTATTGTTATATACCCTTACTGACATGGCTTTTAATCACATGGTACAAAAATCATCTCTTGTTTCAATTTGGATGGTTCCATAGAAATACATGTAACTTGAGGCTCTTTAAAAATTGGGGTTAAAATTCATTGGGCATTATGAAGGAACCAATGGACTACCAAGGTAGCAAATTCCAAGTGACCCTGGGTAGCAACTGAATTGCCACAACCCTGTTCGTTATGTAGAGATGGTATCCTTGAGAAAGTCTGGGGAGGCTAGATCATTGTGTGATTGGAAGACTATTTTGGTTGCAAGACTATTTTGGAATTAATGTCCCCATGTTAGTCCCAGAAATAGGACTTGTGGATTGTGGAATAGTTCAATTATGGATGTACTCCAGTTCTGAAACAGGTTTTCCTGGATTAAAGAGGCTGAAACAACCTAAAAGCAGAATATTCTAGTGTCAGAGGACTTGTTTGGATCTATTAATATCTGAGCTCCGAGAGCCTTTGTACTTAACCTTTTCAGAAACCCTTTTGGTTAAAAGGGTTTCTTTGTGTTTGAGATCAGCATGCAGTGGAGTCCAGGATGGCCTCGTGGCTGCCCAGCAAATACAGTCCGTCCAGGCATTTCCTCCTTTGTTGTAGTAGGCTGCTTGTTTGTTCGCAGGTGCCCAGAACCAAAATAATCACTCAGAAACTATATCATTTAAATCACTGCTTGGCCTGTTACCTCCAGCTTCTTATGGGCTAGCTCGTAAATCTTAATTTAACCCATTTCCATTATTTTATATTTTACCACGAGGCTCATGGCCTACTGGCAAGGTTCCACCTGACAGCTCACATCTTTCTTTGAGTCCTGCTCTTAAAAAATAGGTGCTGTATCTCTGCAGCTTAGCAGGTTTGCCTAAGGTTAAAAGGTCATTTACTCCAGATGTTGGCCAAAGTAGCAGATTTCATGGAACTACTGGAGTTTAACACAACTGCTGTCTGTGTTCATCAAACCATGTTCAGGTGCCATGAACCCAAACATGGCATGGCAGAGTCATCTGCTCACAAGCCCATAAAACACAAATGTAAGAAGGGAAATTGGGTACTTGTCTGGGGAATATAGTGTTCTAGAAGAACCATTGCAGGAGATCAGAAGGGACAGTCAAGAGGTCATTAACCAAGAGACCACATGAAATACAATCTGATCGAGTTTAGAATAGGACAACCGCCATGCAAAATTAGTGCTGAAAGGAATAGTAACCTATCAGACCCTTACAATTCACTGACTGAATGGGCTATTTCATCAGCATTCCAAGTTTGAATTGAAACAATCATTGATTCCATCCCTTTCCATAAAAAAAAATAAACCGTTACTATAAAAATACTTCCAAATACAAAACACCACATACCAAAATAAACCAACCTCAAGGTCTATACAACTTAATGAGGGAAGCTGTG
This sequence comes from Microtus oregoni, assembly GCF_018167655.1. NCBI lineage: Eukaryota > Metazoa > Chordata > Mammalia > Rodentia > Cricetidae > Microtus > Microtus oregoni. The sequence continues at coordinate 39,473 of NW_024544960.1, forward strand.
AAGCATGATATTAAATCTTACACTTTCAGTAGCAAATATATATTATCCACTTACACACATACACAAACACACAAACACACACACAAATTCATGTGCACTGGCTAGTTTTATGTTAACTTGACACAATTGGAAGTCATTTTTTAACAGGGAACCTCAATGGAGAATATCCCCATTGGTTTTGTCTGTGATGCAGTTCCTTGATTGGTGGTTAATGTGGGAGGGCCCAGCTTATTGTGGACAGTGCCATCCATTGACTGATGGTCCTGGGCAGTATAAGAAGGCAGGCTGAGAAAACCATAGGAAGTAAGCCAGTAAAGAGCACTCCTCAGTGACCTCTGTATCAGCTCCTGTCTCCAATTTCCTTCCCTGTTTATGTTCTTGCCCTAACTTTTACCGAAGATGGACTGAAGATGTGGAAATGGAAGTGAATAAACCATTTCCTCCCTGAGTTGCTTATGGTCATGGTGCTTTATCACAGCAATATAAACCCTAACTAAGACACTATGACAGAATTGGGACTAGAAAAATAATTATCTTTATATCCCTTTTCCTATCTTGTGTCCATTCCCTGAATCCACTCCTTCTTCATCCCTTTATATTAAGCTTTCTTGTTCTCGTTTCTTCATGGTTTGCAGTGCCATACATGTACACTTTGCTATAACAGGCTTCATGGTCTTTCCAGTTTTTTATGCCTTTTGAAATGGATTTATAATAACAATATGTTCTTATGGCATACAATGTAATAATTTGTCACATGTATGTACTTTATGATGATCAAATCACAGAAAAACTAAAATTTCTATGTTCTGTACACTTAACATTTTTCTAGTAGGACCCTATAAACTTTGCTCTTGAAGTTGTTTGTAAGGGATGAACTGCATTCACACTAGTGTGTGGTTGAGAAGCAAAGCCTTTCCTAAGCAACTGTATTTAAGTACCAGGTGTCTAGCCTCCTCCATCCCCTTCCTCTCTTGCTCTTGGATCATAGCTCTGTGGGTGAGCGTGGTATTAATCGGTCAGTGTCACACATCCAATGGACAAACCAAAACGGAAAATCAAATGGACAGTGTCAGATACCAGTATGTGCATCTGCCGAAGTTCACACACACAAGTAACACTGTATAGCCTGTGCAGGGTATATTTAGGAGTGTGTGTGTGTGTGTGTGTGTGTGTGTGTGTGTGTGTGTGTGTGTAAAAATAATTAATAAAACAAAGGTCATGGATTTGAAAGTAGGCAAGGAGGGGTATATTGGTGGCAGGAAAGGAAAAGGGAAGAACTCAACATGTGTATACAAATCAAGCATTCAGTATCGCTAGAGTAGCAGCTCAGTAGTTAAGACCACTGGCTGCTGTTAACAGGACCCAGGTTCAATTTTCAGCACCCACACGGTTGCTTACAACCAGTCCCAGTGGATCTAGTTCCAGTGGATCAGCTCCTTCTTCTGGCCTCCACAGACACTGCATATAAGTGATACACAGATACACAATTGGGCACAAAACTCATGCACATAAAAAATGAATAAAAATCTCAAAACTACCCACTGTGCAACTGAAGCACTTCTCTCATCCTACTAAAGGGTGACTCCAAAATAGCCAGAGGAAATATCTCACATAAAAAGGCAAAAATTAAAAAATGATAAACCAAAAACATTATATCATATTAGAATACCATATTTCTTATAATTTCTTATCACTCGGTAATAAAACGACTATAAGTTTAGTGGTTCAATATAGAGGTTTAAATAAAAATTTCATAAAGGATTGAAAAAAAGTCAAAAATTATACCTTGTTAAAGTTAAAAATGCCTTTTAGAGATCTTGTTAAGGCAATGAAAAGTAAAGCACATAGAGAAACGATTTTTGGTTCATATATTTCATAAAGGAATTACAGTTAGAATATGTTCAGAATTCTCATGGCTCAATCATATGAAATCTAGTAATCGATTAAAAAAAAGAGAGGGCAATTTATTTGAAGAGACATGTCACTAAAGAAGATACATGGGCTTTTAGGTATGTGTATGGCAAAGTGCACCTTATGTAAGTGTCCATTAAAGCAGCAATAACATTCCAGGTTGAGCATGACTCAAAATTCCCTTACGAGGTTGGTGGGATGTCAAATGGTTCAACCACAGAAAATGTTTGGTAGTGTCTTTAAAATTAACCACACACCTACCACATGAACCAACCATTCTCCTCCTAGGTATTTACCTAAGAGAAATGAAGCCATGCATCTTTATTGTCACTTCAACACAATTGTTCATAGCTGTTCCACTTATGAAAGCTAAAAAAAAGCTAAACCAGTCTTCCACAGTTTCCTTTGTTTTGAAGTTATTCAAAACTACAATGGCCTTCTACTCACATTGTGTAAAAGCAATTCACACAAAGGGAGTTCCCCAAGAGCCAGCGGAAGCTCTCATCATGTTGGCCTCAATCACAGGGTGCACATCTGAGACCTCTTGGGTGTCTCTACATATTAGTGATGCATCTGACTCACGGCTTGTGCAAATTCATGTAGAATTAAGCTGCAGTCTTGTTGAATCTCTTCAACATTGCTTTCATTTTGTTTTCCTAGGATTAAGGTTCCTTGGGCTTTATTTGATTTAGAAACCAGAATTGCATTGTTCCTTGTCAAATCCTTATCTGACCTTCTAACAGCTACCTTTAGATACTAATATCTTGAGTGGCAGTTGTCCACAAGATGAAGTAGTCGGTCCACTGAAAGAAGCAAACGCCAGGTCAGTTCTGTCCTCAAGGAGGCACTGGGGCTGAGGTTCTTGAAGGACTCCTGAGGCAGTGTCCCTTTGACTTTTGTTGCTCAACTAGCAACTGAAAAACCTGTCCAAACTCCCACAGCCTTGCATTTTTGTTCCAAAAACTAACCTATTTTCTTTCCCTTATCCAGAATCCACTGGTTCTATGCCCCACCCCAACTCCTCCACCAGTGACAATTGGCCTTCCACCAAACTTCATAGGTACCAAGTTACACAGGCACCATCCTGGTACTGGAATGGTCTCAAGGGGACATATAATCTAAAACTGCATTTCTTCCTGTTGACTGAGTTTTCTGTCCTGCCCAGTTCCCACAGTTGTTGAGTCCCAAAGAAATCACACAGAGGTCTACATTAGTTATAAACTGATTGTTCCATTCGCTCAGGCTTCTTATTAACTCTTATAACCTATATTAGCCCATTATTCTTGCCTATGTTAGCCACATGGCTCGGTATCTTATTCAGCAAGGCAGTCACATCTTGCTTCTTCTCTGACTGGGTCAGAACTGCAGACTAGGACTTCCTTCTTCCCAGAATTCTCCTGACCTGCCTCTACTTTCTGTCTGGTTGTCCCGCCTATACTTCCTGCCTGGCTACTGGCCAATCAGCGTTTATTTAAAATATAATTGACAGAATACAGACCATTGTCCCACACTACTCCTGAAAGGTTGTCATAAAGACCCTCAAAAAATTTCTTTGCCCAGCTGCTGACTGAGATGAACCTAGTACACAGGATATACCAAGAAAGACCTGATTAACAGTGCCCCCAACCAGCAGGAACAAGTATGGACAAAACTACAACCATATTCCCAAATATTCTTTATAAATGTTCTTTTACATTTAAAGGGGGACATAATATGGATGTGAATAATTTATATTGGTATAGATCTTGTTTTATTGACACAAATAAATGGTGAACTATGTGGCTCTGCCTTTTTCAGCAGGAGACCTAGTAGCTCTCGACAAAGTAAGGCCTGACTTTTACACATGAAATGGACTGACAACTCAGCTGCAGCCATTGGGAGAGGACCCGGCTGCTTGCTGTTATTAAAACAATAAAGCTCCAGTAACCATCAAGAATATCATAGATGTGAGAAGGATAAATCTGAGAAGGAAGTATAATCCAAATGCTCTCTGAGTCCGGTGAAATGACAGAGATTTTCCTAGATGGCCACCCTAGGTTCCTACTTGGTGATGTTGGAGGTCAGTGGTCTTCAGCAGGCACATACGACAGAATTAAGCCTCCCATTGCCACACAAGCTGTGAGCCTTCAGCTGCCAGACCCAGATGATCCGGGAGACGTTTTTGTAGATGAGGGACTGCAGAGACTGGCATACCTTATCAAGGCAAAGAGGGGCAGTCAATTCTCTAGTACTCTGCTTGTCCACGGTTTGGGTAGGATCCTGGTGAGGAATGAGGCATTTCTTATCCAAGTGGTTAGTGTTACCACAATCCAAGTGGAGTTGTCTGTGTCTTGCCATTTTCTTGGGAGGGAACCTTAGGGCTGCCACTAGGGTCTAGCAGTTTTGTCTATCATAGGGAGTTTTCTGTTTGTTTTCAATACATCCTGACTGCAGATTCTCCTCCTTCCGTTCCTCCCATTACCCCACCACTTCAACACCCCTCTCCCCTAGATCCATTTCTCCTCTGTTTCCCTTCAGAAGTGAAAAGACCTCCTAGGAATATCCACCAAATACATAGGAAGATTGGCTAAGACTAGGCACAAACTCTCATACCAAGGCTGGGTGAAGCAATCAATGCAGTAGGAAGGAAAGTGTCTCAAGCGTAAGAAAAACAGGCCGAGACCCCATCACTCCCACTGTTAAGAGTGCTACAAAAACTCCAAGCTAAACAACCACACCAGATATTCAGAAGACCTAGCCCAGACTTATGCAGCCTCTACAGTTGCCAATGCATCTCTATGGACCCCTATGTGCCCTACTTAGTTGAAATCTGTGGACCATGTTCTCGATATCCTTGACTGCTCTGGCTCCTACATTTCTTCCTGTTCCTCTTCCTTGGGGTTCCTCAAGCTCCAAAGGGAGGGACCCATGGAGATCTTCAATTTGGGCTCTCTCTGGGCCTAATGTTTGTGTGTGGGTCTCTGTATCTGTTCCCATCTGCTGCTGAGAAAGCCCTTTGATGACTATTGGACGAGCCACTGATCAGGTTTGTCTTTTCAGGTGTTGGTTACCTCTCTCAGGATGATTTCTTTTTCAGTCTCGTCTATTTACCCACAAATTTCACGTCATTTTAAACACCCGAGTAACACTCCATTGTCAAAATGTACTACATCTTCTTTGTCCATTCTTTCTTAAGAGTTTTTATTTACTAAGTATAGTGTTCTACCTACATGCCAGAAGAGGTCATCAGACACCATTATAGATGGCTATGAGTCACCATGTGGTTTCTGAGAATTGAATTCAGGACCTCTGGAAGAGCAGCAGTGCTCTTAACACTGAGCCATCTCCCAGCCCCCATTCTTTGTCTGCTCTTCTGTTGAGGGACATCTAGATTGTTTCCAGTTTCTAGATATTTTGAATAAACCCACTATGAGCATAGTTGAGCAAATGTCTTTGTGGTAGGATGGAGCATCCTTTGGGTGCATGCCCAAGAGTGGTGTAGCTGACTCTTCAGGTAGATTGGTTCCTAGTTTTCTAAGGAACCTCCATATTGATTTCCATACTGGTTTTAAGGAGTTTGCACTCCCACCAGCAATAGAGGAGTGTTCCCCTTGCTTCACATATGTAGGAAGCTTTTGTAATTAAACATTTAAATACCATAGTCAGTAGAACTCTGGGGAGTTTGAGGGACATCATTTAATGTATAAAGTATACCTGATTTTAAATAAATTTTGCTTTTAGTTACTTGCTTTAGGCTTAACCTTAAAAATATAGGGATAAGTCTTGTCCTGCTGCACTCATATCCAGATGTAGAACTCTCAACTACCCCTTCAGCACCATGTCTACCTGTGTGTTACCATGCTTCCCGCCATGATGACAACTGACTCAACATCTGAACTGTACACCATCCCCAATTAAATGCTTTCCTTTATAAGAGCTGTTCAAGGTCATGGTGTCTCTTCACAGCAATAGAAACACTAAGACAGCACCATTACAGAAAATTACAGCTTTCGTATGACTCAGTTTATCCAAATAGCTAAAGCGTTAGCAAAGACAAAGAGGCCAGATCTACATTTTTAAGTCAGTTGTTAACCTGAGTAGAACTTAGGAATTTATAAACATTATTTATTACATATATTTTATTTATTAAACATATGTTTTTTTCCTAAAATTTTGTTTTAGGACAAAAATCAGCACATAAAAATTTATCTTAATTTAAACTATCTTGAAGAACTGTTGTTGCCTCCTTAGTCTAAACAGGAGATAACAAGAGTTGATTTCAAGTTGCATATAAGTATGCAATAGCAAATTAAGATTACCTATACAGAGGCTTCTTTAAACTATTATCCTTTTTTGTTACAAGTTTCAAGCTAACTTTTTGCTTGGAATTTTACATACACACAATGGTCTTACAGATCCTGAGAGAAAGAAAAGTTTACATTTCAGCAAGAGGTTCGAATATTCATGACCTTGATTGGGAGAACATATTTTGTAAACAAGAACCAAGAATGGAGGTAGAGGTCAAGTAGCTAGACATCCTAATTTTTATATAAATCATTTTTATTAAAATATTTAAACAATATGATACATAACAGCAAAAAATTTACCATTTGTTGGAAGAGAGTTTTACTAAGGAGGGTGTTAGACAGTGTCTGGAACTTTACCCAGTATATATAATAGCTTTTTCATTTTTGTGTAGTTGGACCCTTCTCATTATTCTTAGTTTTTAACCTGTATGCCTTAGGTGTTTTTTAAGGGGTTTCATGCACTATCAGTTGGGAGACGTGACTGTATATTTCGGTGAAGTTTCACTGACTTTGCTTATCCCTTTTTTATGAGGGAATATTACCTTTTAACAAGTCTAAGTCTGATGGTTTTAAGCAGGCCTATCTGGAAGTGTTATTGAGAAATTTTAGACAGAAGGTTTTATTTTATTTTATAACCAGGTTGTGTTGTCTGCAGATTGGAGGCAGACAACCTGAAAAGATTAATAAGCATTTTTTTCCTGTAAAGTTGCAGAATAATATAAGTATCTATAACATAGAGGACATTATGCAGTAAACTGTAAAAAACAGCTATTTATGGGAACTCAGAAAATGTTGGAGTCAGGTTATTTTTGTTTCATTAAGTAAGCTTGGTTCAGGAAGAGGGAAGCTATAACTCAACTCCAGAGCCAGCTTTCCAATAAAGTAGAACAACACAAAACAATACTTCAGTATTATCTATGCATAGAAGAAACCTGAATCCAGCGGTCAGAGAGAAATCCTTGGCATAGGCCACCTCCAGCAGTGCAGCCAGCAGTGGAACAGGGAACTAACTTACGGTGCCTAGAAGGGCTGCCTGATGGGAGCACCCACCTTGTCCCATCCCAGCAGCACAGGGATTGGTGGCAGCTAGTGTTGTTGGCCATGCCAGAGGAGCAGCGAATTGCAATTGAAGGCCCAGGTGTCAGCCCACCTGATGGGACAATCTCATTTAGGCAAGGCCACAGGACTGCAGACTCCAGAATGTCTTTTGTTTCTGCTGTGTCTTTACATGCTTGCTGCAGCTCCCTTTCTCTGATGTCTATCATGGTCTGAGTGGATGTGGGGAGATCTCCACTGCCTGTAATGTACTGTGTTTATCTCTTGGAAACATTACATCCTACTGGGCATTTTTACCTGTGGATTGTGAGGAAGATAACCCCTCCCTAAGCTGTACTGTCTAATTTGATAATAACAATGATAGCTTATATGGATTTTTGATGAATAAAGACGAGGACATTTTTCACAGCCAGAATCTGTGAGTCTCACCTAAGGAGCTGCATGGATTGTAGCTCAAGTTAATGACTAACAGTTGAGTCCCAATAGCCCAGCTAGTTTAAATTCTTTTAATCTTAATGTCAGGAGATGTGCTCACAGGTCTTGGAGTGCATCACAGCTGAAACAAAGCTTTGAAAATAACAAACTTAGACTAAGATGTTTTGTTAAATAACTTTGAGGTGAAGAATCCAAGAAGACAATCTAAAGTTTTAAAAAGGCACATACTTGAATGCAGAACTCCTTAAGGTCAGGGAACGAGAACAAAGCAGCCCAATTATTACTGGCTGATGTGCTCTCCTTGCTAGGTTTGGTTGATGACCAATTGTGATTATTAATTCCTTAGACTCATTTCTGTCCTCAGTCTTCTGATATAAAAACTACTAATGAAAAGATATGTACACTAAACATTTAAAATAGTGCTGACTGATTCTTTTTCATATATAAAAGTTTAGTTTTGTGATTCCTTTATGATTCTTTATAAGATTATATTACAAGATAAGTAAAAAAGGTTATTGGTCCTTTCTTTGTAACTGTAAAATGCAGCCTGCCAGTAAAATACCCCACAAGAAGACCTTTTTTGCACACACAGTTAATCTATAACAAGTTGCTTGGGTATAAATGTATGTGAGTTCTTGGGATAATTTGGTTTTCAACTGTAATACATAATATGTATAATTATGTGAGAGATGAAAACATGTTTCTACCTATAATATTTCACTTGAGAAATGGAATGCAACCATTTTGACTCTTATACTGCCTAGAAGATTCTATTAGGGTATAAAAGCTGTGAGCAAACATGAGAGGACAGAGAGAGAAAATAAAGAGATAAAAATAAAGAAAGAGAAAGATAAGAAAGAGGGAAACCATCAAGAGAGTTTATGCCTTTTTCCCTAAACCCCCTCAGATAGAAAATTTCAGCCTCACCGACTCCATGGATTCCTATAAAAGCCCTGTGCTGCTGGAGGCTACCCCCCCCCCCCCAGATAGTGGTAAGCCAGAGATTCATGGCCAGATACAGGAGTCAGCTGTGATATAGAGCAAGCAGGACAAAAGACATCCTTCAGAAGCAGAGTGAGGGGAAAGGACAGCTAACATAAGTGCTAAGAGGAAAGTTCATAGCACTAAGTGTCCACAAAAAGTATTTGGAAAAATCTCACACTACTGACTTAACAGCATGCCCAAAAGCTCTAGAACAAAAAGAAACAAACTCGCCCAGGAGAAACAGATGACAGGAAATAATCAAACTGAGGGCTGAAATCAATGATGTAGAAGCAAAGAGAACAATACAAAGAATCAATGAAACAAAGTTGGTTCTTTGAGAAAATCAATAAGATAGACACACCTTTACCCAAACTAACCAAAAGGCAGAGAGAAAACACCCAAATTAACAAAATCAGAAATGAAAAGGGGGACATAACAGGCACTGAGGAAATCTAGAGAATCATCAGGTCATTCTTCAGAAAGCTGTACTCCACAAAATTAGAAAACTTACAGGAAATGGACAATTTTCTGGATAAGTACCACATGCCAAAATTAAATCAAGACCAGATAAGCAAATTAAATAAACATATAATGACTAATGGAACAGAAACAGTCATCAAAAGTCTGCTATCAAAAAAAATGTGCAGAATCAGATGACTTCAGTGCAGAGATCTATAAGAACTTCAAAGAAGAGCTAATACCAATATTCTTCAAATTGTTCCACAAAAGAGAAACAGAAAGAACATTGCCAAACTCTTTTCATGAGGCTACATTCACACTGATACCCAAACCACAAAAATACACGACAAAGAAACAGAATTACAGAAGAATATCCCTAAAGAACATTGATGCAAAAGTACTCCATAAAAGACTGGCAAACTAGCTGGACTGGGTCTGAGAAAGCATGGGATAAAACCAGACTCGCTGAACATAATGGACAATGAGGACTGCTGAGAAGTCAAAAAAAAAAAAATGGCACTGGGTTTTGATCCAACTGCACGTACTGGCTTTGTGGGAGCCTAGGCTGTTTGGATGCTCACCCTTACTAGACCTGGAAGGAGGTGGGAGGTCCTTGGACTTCCCACAGGGCAGGGAACCCTGACTGCTCTTCGGGCTGATGAGGGAGGGGGAGCTGACTGGGAAGGGGGAGGGAAATGGGAGGTGGTGGCAGGGAGGAGGCAGAAATCTTAAATAAATAAATAAATAAATAAATAAATAAATAAATAAATAAATAAAATACTGGCAAACTGAATCCAAGAACACATCAAAAATATCACCCACCATGATCAAGAAAGCTTCACCCCAAAGATGCAGGGGTGAACATGCAAAAATCTGTCAATGTAATCCAACATACAAGCAAACCGAAAGAAAAAACTCACTTGAACATGTCATTAGATGTTGAAAAACCCTCGGCAAAGTCCAAGCCCCCTTCATGATAAAAGCCTTGGAGAGATTAGGGATACAAGGAACATACATAAGCATAATAAAATTAATATACAGCAAGCCAACAGCCAACATCAAGCTAAATGGAGAAAAACTTAAAGTGATTCCACTAAAATCAGGAAGAATACAAAGAACAAGTCCAGTCTCTCCATATCTATTCAATATAGTACTCGAAGTTCTAGCTAGAGCAATTACACAACAAAACAAGATCAAGAGCATACAAATTTCAAAGGAAGAAGTCAAACTTGTACTAGTTGCAGATGATATGATAATATACACAAGTGACCCCAAAAATTCTACCAAGGAACTCCTACAGATGATAAATACCTTCATCCATGTAGCAGGAATCAAAATTAACTCAAAAAATCAGTAGCCCTCCTATGTACAGATAATAAACGAGCTGAAAAAAAAATCAGGGAAACATCACCCTTCACAATAGCCACAAATGACATTAAATATCTTGGCGTAACTCTAACCAAACAAGTGAATGACCTGTATGACAAGAACTTTAAGTCTCTGAAAAAAGAAATTGAAGACAATATCAGAAAATGGAAAGATCCTTCCATGCTCTTAGATAGGTAAGATCAACACAGTAAAAATAACAATCTTACCAAAAACAATCTACAGATTCAACGTAGTCTCCATATAAATCCCATCACAAGACTTAACATACCGCAAAAGATCAATACTCAACTTCATATTGAAAAACAACAACAACAACAAAACCAGGATAGCCAAAATAATCCTGTACAACAAAGGAACTTCTGGAGGTATCACAATCCCTGACTTCAAACTCTACTACAGAAGTATAATAATAAAAACAGTTTGGTATTGCCATAAAAACACATACATGGATCAGTGGAAATGAATTGAAGACACTGACATTAATTTACACACTTATGAAAACCTAATATTTGACAAAGAAGCCAAAATTGTACAATGGGAAAAGAAATCACCTTCAACAAATGGTGCTGGCATAAATGAATGTCAATATGTAGAAGACTGCAAACAAATCCATATCTATCCAGGTGCACAAAACTCAAGTCCAAGTGGATCAAAGATCTCAACATAAATCGAGTAACACTGAACCTTAGAGAATAGAAAGTGGGAAGCAGTCTTGAATGTGTTGGGACAGGAGACCACTTCCTAAATATAACTCCAGTAGCACAGGCACTGAGCACAACAAGTAATAAATGGGACCTTCTGAAACTTAGAAGCTTCTGTATCGCAAAGGACATGGTAAATAAGACAAAAGGCAGCCTACAGAATAGGAAAAGATCTTCACCAACACCACATCTGACAAAGGGCTGATCTCCAAAATATATAAAGAACTAAAAAAATGAGACATCAAAATATCAAATAATCTAATTTGGGGTACAGATCTAAACAGAAAAACAGAATTCTCAACAGAAGAAATTCAAATGACTTAAAGCTATTTGAGAAATCACTCTTTTTTCCATTGTATACTTTTAGCTCCTTTATCGAAAATCAGGTGTTCATAGGTTTGAGGGTTAAAGTCCGGGTCTTCTATTCGATTCCATTGGTCGACTTCTCTGTTTTTATGCCAATACCAAGCTGCTTTCAATACTGTAGCTCTGTAATAGAGTTTGAAGTCAGGGATGGTAATGCCTCCAGACGATCCTTTATTGTATAAGATTGTTTTGGCTATCCTGGGTTTTTTGTTTTTCCATATAAAGTTGATTATTGTCCTCTCAAGGTCTGTGAAGAATTTTGATGGGATTTTGATGGGGATTGCATTGAATCTATAGATTGCTTTTGGTAGAATTGCCATTTTTACTATGTTGATCCTCCCAATCCAAGAACAAAGGAGATCCTTCTATTTTCTGGTGTCCTCTTCAATTTCTTTCTTCAAAGACTTAAAGCTTTTGTCAAATAGATCTTTCACTTCCTTGATCAGAGTTACCCCAAGATATTTTATGCTATTTGTGGCTATCGTGAAAGATGATGCTTCTCTGAGTTCCCTCTCTTCTTCCTTATCCTTTGTGTATAGGAAGGCAACTGATTTTTTGGAGTTGATCTTGTATCCTGCCACATTACCTAAGGTATAAACTGGATGTCAATCTGTAGAAGAATGAAAATAGATCCATATCTATCACAATTCACAAAACTAAAGTCCAAATGGATTAAAGACCTCAATATCAGTCCGAACACACTGAACCTGATAGAAGAGAAAGTGGGAAGCATTCTACAACACATGGGCACAGGAGACCACTTCCTATGTATAATCCCAGAAGCACAGACATTAAGGGCATCATTGAATAAATGGGACCTCCTGAGACTGAGAAGCTTCTGTAAAGCAAAGGACACTGTCACTAAGACAAAAAGGCAACCCACTGACTGGGAGAAGATCTTCACCAACCCCGCAACTGACAAAGGTCTGAGCTCCAAAACATATAAAGAACTCAAGAAACTAGACCGTAAAAGGCTAATCAACCCAATTATAAAATGGGGCACTGAGCTGAACAGAGAATTCTCAACAGAAGAACTTCAAATGGCCAAAAGACACTTAAGGTCATGCTCAACCTCCTTAGCGATCAGGGAAATGCAAATCAAGGACAACTTTAAGATACCATCTTACACCTTTCAGAATGGCTAAAATAAAAAACACCAAGGATAGCCTTTCCTGGAGAGGTTGTGGAAAAGGGGGTACACTCATCCATTGCTGGTGGGAATGCAAACTTGTGCAACCACTTTGGAAAGCAGTGTGGCGGTTTCTCAGGAAATTCAGGATCAACCTACCCCTGGACCCAGCAATATCACTCTTGGGAATATACCCAAGAGATGCCCTATCATACAACAAAAGTATATGCTCAACTATGTTCATAGCAGCATTGTTTGTAATAGCCAGAACCTGGAAACAACCTAGATGCCCTTCCACGGAAGAACAGATGAAGAAAGTGTGGAATATATACATATTAGAGTACTACTCAGCAGTAAAAAACAATGACTTCTTGAACTTTGCATACAAATGGACGGAAATAGAAAACACTATCCTGAGTGAGGTAAGCCAGACCCAAAAAGAGGAACATGGGATGTACTCACTCATATTTGGTTTCTAGCCATAAATAAAGGATATTGAGCCTATAATTCGTGATCCTAGAGAAGCTAAATAAGAAGGTGAACCCAAAGAAAAACATATAGGGATCCTCCTGAATATTAACCTTCATCAGGCGATGAAAGGAGACAGAGACAGAGACCCACATTAGAGCCCCGGACAGAAATCTCAAGGTCCAAATCAGGAGCAGAAGGAGAGAGAGCATGAGCAAGGAACTCAGGACCGCGAGGGGTGCACCCACACACTGAGACAATGGGGATGTTCTATAGGGAACTCACCAAGGCCAGCTGGCCTGGATCTGAAAAAGCATGGGATAAAACCGGACTAGCTGAACATAGCAGACAATGAGGACTGCTGAGAACTCAAGAACAATGGCAATGGGTTTTTGATCCTACTGCACGTACTGGCTTTGTGGGAGCCTAGGCAGTTTGGATGCTCACCTTACTAGACCTGGAAGGAGGTGGGAGGTTCTTGGACTTCCCACAGGGCAGGGAACCCTGATTGCTCTTTGGGCTGACAAGGGAGGGGGACTTGATTGGGGAAGGGGGAGGGAAATGGGAGGCGGTTGTGGGGAGGAGGCAAAAATCTTTAATAAATAAATAAAATAAACAGAAAAAAATTAAAAAAAAGAAATCACTCAAAATCAAAAAAACTCTGAGATACCATCTTACACGTTTAAGATGACAGCTTATGCTGGAGAGGATGCAGAGTAAGAGGAACACTCCTCCTCTGCTGGTGTGAATGCAAACTTGTACAGCCACTTTGGAAATCAGTATGGCTGTTTTCCAGAATACTGGGACTCAATCTGCCTCAGGACTCAGCAATACCACTCTTGGGCATGTACCTAAAGGAAGCACGTTCATACCACAAGGACTTTTGCCCAACTATGTTCATAGCAGCATTATTGATAATAGTCAAAACTTGGAAACAACCTAGATGCCCCTCACCCAAAGAAAATGTGGTACATTTACACAATGGAGTATTTCTCAGAGGTTAAAAAAAAATGACATCTTGAAATTTGCTGGCAAAGGGATGGAACTAGAAAAAGCCATACTGAGTGAGGTAACCCAGACCCAGAAAGACAAACATGGCATGTACTCACTCATAAGTGGATATTAGATGTAAAGAAAAGGATAACCACAACCCTGAGAAGCTAGGTAACAAGGAGGACCCTAAGTGTAATATGCATGGAAGCCCCTGAGGAAATTGGGATCACAGGGGAGAGGAGGAAGAGGGGAGAAGGGGCCGGGAGAGGGGAGAACATGAGGGAATGGGATGGTTGAGTTGGGGGTGGGGGACAGACAGGGAGAGCAAGGAAAGAGACATCTTGATAGAGAGAGAGCCATTATGGGGTTAGGGAGAAATCGGGTGCTAGGATGAGTCCTGCTAAGACTCTTAGCAATAGTGGAGAGGGTGCCTAAACCGGCTTTCCCCTACAATCAGATTAATAATGGCCATCCTAAGTGTCATCCTAGAACCTTCATCCAGTAACTGATGGAAGCAGAGATCCACAGCTAAGCACTGGGCCGAACTCTGGGAGTCCAGTCACAGAGTGGGAGGAGAGATTATATGAGCAAAGGGGTCAAGATCATAATGGGAAAACCCACAAAGACAGTTGGCCTGAACTAGCAGGAGCTCACTGACTCTGGCCTGAGCTGGGGAACCTGCATAGGACCATACTAGGTCCTCTGAATGTGGGTGATGGTTCTGTGGCTTGGGCAGTCTGGGGGTCCACTGACAGTGGGACCAGGATTAATTAATTGTCCTTTTGAAGTCTATTCCCTATGGAAGGGTACCTTGTTCAGCCTCAATACAGGGGTGAGGGACTTGGTCCTACCTCAACTTGATATGCCAGATTTTGTTGACTCCCCATGGGAAGCCTTACCCGTTCTGAGGAGTGGGTGGGGGATTTGTTGTGGGAAATATGGTGGGAGGAGGAGGTGAGGGAGGGGGGAATGGGGTTGGTATGTAAAATGTAAAAAAAGAACTTATAAATAAAATATTTTTAAGAAGATAGCTAACAGAAAGCTGTAGAGATGTGACTGATATACCTTAAACAGCAGGCTCCAGGAAGCCAGTGAGAGGGACAAAGGTGGAGCAGGCTAGATGGAGCAAGCTACATGGGGGAGCTTGCATAGAGACAGCCAGGAGAGGTCTGTCTAGTAGAAATACTGAAAATGTTGGCGCGTGTAGCTCAAGGGCAATTTGGCCGCACTCAATCTGACTCCCATCTCCCATCTCTTCAACAAACTGGAAAACACAAGTCTAATAGACAAAAGAGAGCAACATAAAAAGACAATAGTGTTATTAGGAAAAGACCAGAGGACTCAAACATGTAGTGACCACCTTTATTCATACAGTAAGACCAGAAGGTCATGCCCTGTCTTGCTTTTGTCTCTCCAAAGGTACAGATTCTATAACAGAACAGAGTAACTCACCGATCAGTCAGCACTTCAGAAGCACACAGGCCTACAAGCCTTCCTTTTATTTTTTGCTTCCACTTTGCAAATTTGGAAGATTGAAGTTTGGGATCCCATGGGCCTGTCAAGTCCTTCTTGGACTTGCTACTTTGGGGCATACCACAGACCACTGGCCCTGAGTCTAGACTCTCCCATGGATCACTCGGGAACCTCCAAATGTATAGAGTTCATGACCCCTGGGAAAACATCATAGAATCAATCCAAGTATAATTAAAAAATTTATTGATAAGTTGTTAGCAAGATGACCGTCTCTGAGCCAAATTTGAGATTGCCTTGAAGGAGAGGTATAGGGAAGGGTTTTTTAAGACAAAATCCACAAGAAGATCTTCAATATGTACACAAGCAAGTGAGAACTGATCTGTTTTGCCTGGTTTAGTTGTTAAGGCAATTCAAAACAATTTTGAGGTATTTGCATAAACAAGTTACAGAAACCAAAAGAGTCATATCGTAACAAGTAGATGGTCACAGTTGTACATTTTTGGGTGGGGGGGGGGTCACTGAGTCAGTAGTACTAGTAATTTACCAAGATGGATGCCTGACATAAAAGTTTCTTTAGCCATCACACCTGAAATTTTTTTTTAAAAAATGAATAAATATTTAAAACACCACGAAACACAGCAACAGGATATCCCTACTCTTTAATAACATCCCATCCCAAGTGAAACCCAATTTGATGAAATATTTCAGTTTTTCTGATCTCCTCTTACTCACTTGCTGCTCTGTTCCCCATAGGATGTGTTCGCCTTTGTTACAGATGCAGGCAGGCATGCCCCTGGTACCAGGGTGAGTGAGTGTCTGATGGAAAACTAAATGGATGGATGGATGGATGGATGGATGGATGGATGGATGGATGGATGGATGGGTGGGTGGGTGGATGGATGGATGGGTGGGTGGGTGAATGGGTGGATGGGTGGATGGATGGATGGGTGGGTGGGTGGGTGGGTGGATGGATGAAAAACTACAAATGAGGGAGAAATGAAGGGATAGGGAAAGGAAAAGGAAGAAGCAATTCAGGTCTTTCTGCTCTGATCCTTGGCCCAAGTTATACTTGTCACTGTTGTACATTGCGTCATTCCCTAAGGGCCCTGCAGTGATCACATGCCTCTTAATATTGCATTTTATTTTGAAGGCAGTCTTGAGTTCTATTATCCAATATTCTGACCTCACACTTTTTCTTTTTCCTCTTCCTCCCTTGTTGGTCATCTCAGATTGTGGCTTACAGGCAAGGTTCTGGTGTCTGTCCCCAGCAGAAGCTACATGACTTCCCCTTGACTCTGCCTTCTTTCTCCCAGCATTCAATTTAGTCGTCCCCCTACCTCTATTCTGCTCTGTGCAGACCCACGATAGTCCTTTATTAACCAATGGTATTCACAGTATACGGAGGGGAATCCCACATCACCTCCCCTTTTCTAGCTGTCAGCTGGAACCTTGCTGGTAAGCCACGAGAAGTATAAAATAATGGAGATAGGTTAATTCTAGATGTAAGAGCTAGCTAGTAATATGCTTAAGTAATTGGCCAAGCAGTATTTTATATAATATAGTTTCTGTGTGATTATTTCAGGGCTGAGCAACCGGGGACAAACCAATAGCCTCCTACAACATCAGATCCCGCGGCTTTTCTGGTCATAAGGACAGATACACTGAACCTGATAGAAGATAAAGTGGGGAATAGTCTTGAACTCATTGGCACAGGAAAAGAGTTTTTGAACAGAACATCCATAGCTTAAAGAACTAAAAAAACTCTGAACATCAAGAAAACAAAAAAGCCAATATTCTTTCCGCTTTTTTTGCTAAATGGCCTCCAAGCCTCTTTTGAAAGGTGCATTCCTCTTTAAGCCACATGGTGGCACTCAAGCAGAGAGACTTTTTTCTAGCTCAGAATATCTGGTTCTGTCTTTTGTATCTCACTGGTTGTACTCTAATGAGGTTCGTGATATCTGTCATGAGTCATGTTCCTCAGGAAAGCAATGGTGGAGGACATAGCAGAGAGCACCCATGACCATAGATATAACATGCTTGTGGAAGATTTCTAGCTGATAGCACCGGAAAGTGATATGTTCTATGTTACCACATTTAAGTTTGAGCCTCTAAACAGAGAGACAGGTTTATTATCCTTACTAATAATAAAGGCACAAGTTTACCAGGATTAATTTAATGGCCAATATCACACAAATAGTATGGAAACAACACATTTACTGTAGCATTATCTCTAAGCTGTAGTATTATAACTGTATTAACATGAAAAGTTAAAGTAATGTTTCTCTGCCCTCTCATGTCTACATAGGACAAAGGTAGGACCACAAGAAAATCATTTACCGGGAAATGCTGCAGAGCCGGTGTCTCTCTAGGTGAGCTTAACAAACACTAAAAAATGACATTTACCTATTTTCTATTGCTTCAATAAGACAAAGAGCTAGAGCAAATACTATAAAAGTAGCAGAGTACATAAAAAAGATCTTTTAATGCATGAAATTAAAAGGTAGATTTCATTCAAGAATGAGCAGGATATAGAGAAGCCTAAAGGAAAAATGACCAGATAGTTCTACATTTAGGCAATATCTGAGAGGAATGAATACATGAAGCTTGGTAGTATCTGCCGGTCTCAAGTTACCAGGCAGAAGAAACTCTGGTTAAAATTGGTCTGTGCTGGTGCAGCAATGTTCTAGAAGATATTGGCAGCCTAGTGATTGAAATTAGGTGACTATAACAGAGGCCACTGCCCAGGATCCAAAAGTAAGCTTCAGGGAAAAATTGTGATTCTGCCCTCTGTGAAAGAACAACAGGGTCATGGGGGCACAGATTTTGGACTATGTGCTTTGTCATACTGTTGCTATTATGTCTTAGGAGCACAGCACATACATAGATAATTCATATTTGGAGTGTCTCTAGAACAAAACCCACATTATTTACTAGAGTGCTCCAATCAATGTTGTTAAGAGCCAAATTGTCATCCTATTTAAAAGGGGGGAAGATATTACCCTCCAGGAATTATAGAGGTTTACCATTTTGATGGGGAAAGGGCATAGAATACTTATGAGAAACTACAATACAACAGACAACAGACCTCTGAGGGGAAATTGATGCCTAGATGTAGGAAGGGGGAGTAAAATATGAGCATATTTTCTATGACATACTGTTGCTTAAAAGAGGAACTTTTAGAGATTCTAGTAAGATCAGTCATGATGGCTCCAGACAAAACTGTCCATAACTCCTAGAGGATTATTGTTGCTATTGTTGTTGTTGTTGGAGACAGAGCCCTTCTGTGTAGCACTTGATGTCCTGTAACCTACTTTGTAAACTAGATTGGCCTCAAACTCATAGAGATCTGCCTGCCTCTGCCTCCTACGGGCTGGGATTAAATGTCTATGCCATCATGCCCGGCTTAGGCAGGCTTTTTCTTCTCTGAGGAGAATATTCCTGGGAAGTAACAGGACTGACATGGCAGTGACATTGGCTCCAGGCTCTCATCTGTTAGGAAAAATTGGGAGCCACTTCAAAAATATGGAAGATAAAGAGATTGCAAAGGACCTGGTAAAGGTAGACAGATCTCTGAAGGCCAGCCTGGTCTACATAGTGAGTCACAAGACAGCCAGACACTGTCTTTAAAAAAAAAAAGGAAAGAAAAAAAAGAAAGAAAAAGGAAAGGATTACAAAGAACAGAGAAGAGAATGGCCAGTTGTGAGAACAAGAGGGTTTTCTATTTATTTTCTTTGTATTACAATTAACGTCACAAAGCAAAAAGGATTAAGGCTGGAAAGAAAGCTCAGTTTGTGTGTTCAAGCCTCAGAATCAACACAAAATCCAGACATGGTGATATGCTCTGTAATCTCAGCTTTGGAGTGATGGAGACAGATGGATCACCTAGGGCTCACTGATCAGCCAACCTAGGCTAATCAGAGAGCTCCAGTCTTGTCTCAAAAATCAAGATGTGCGAGCAAGGAACTCAGGACAGCGAGGGGTGCACCCACACACTGAGACAATGGGGATGTTCTATTGGGAACTCACCAAGGCCAGCTGGCCTGGGTCTGAAAAAGCATGGGATAAAACCGGACTCACTGAACATAGCGGACAATGAGGACTGCTGAGAAGTCCAGAACAATGGCACTGGGTTTTGATCCTACTGCACATACTGGCTTTGTGGGAGCCTAGGCTGTTTTGATGCTCACCTTACTAGACCTGGAAGGAGGTGGGAGGTCCTTGGACTTCCCACAGGGCAAGGAACCCTGACTGCTCTTTGGGCTGATGAGGGAGGGGGACTTGATTGGGGGAGGGGGTGGGAAATGGGAGGCGGTGGCGAGGAGGAGGCAGAAATCTTAAATAAACAAACAAACAAACAAATAAATAAATAATCAAGATGTGTAGCACCTGAAAGATGTCTGATGTTGACCTCTGGTCTTCATTCACATGTGCACACCTACTCCAACATACAAAGAAAAAAGTCATAAAAACTATTACATTAGCCAATTGAACTTATATTAGATCTTTTTAAAATTAGTACAACGAAAAATGTTTACTTTTTAATTAGTATACAAAGTAACCCATTTCATTATAGCATTTTCATACATAATTTGGTTTCTGTTGCTGAGCCACTCCTGCACTCTCTTGGACCTTTCCACCCCAGGAATCCTCTTTTAGCTTTCATGGTATTATTACCCACCCTTTTCTATTTCTGCAATTTAGATTTGTTTTACGTGTTTGAGTATTTAGTCTGAATTTATGTATGTGTACCATGTATATGCCTGGTGCCCAAGGAGATCAGAAGAAGGTATATGATTCCCTGAATATAGCATTACAGATGGCTATAAACCACCATGTGGGTGCTGGGAATCAAGCCTAGATATGTTGCAAGAACAATACATGCCTTTTGCGGAACTATCTCACCAGCAACACCAATCACCTTTATTTTCCTTTTTTACTGATTTCTTTTATGTTATTGATAATAAATGATACATACATTTATTTTTAAGTCAATACTTTTATATTGATATGATTTATCATTTATTTTTATGTTTTTTCCTTTTATTGAAAATAGACTTTTTTCTCACAATATATCCTGGCTACTGTTTCCCTTCCCCCTACTCACGCTAGTTCTTCCTCTTCTTCCATTCCATACAGATCTACTCCCTTTCTGTTTCTTATTTAAAAACATCAGTCTTCTGAGTCATAATGGTAAAATAAAATATAATAAGATAAAAACTAACACATCAGCATAAAAATAACACATAGCAGAACAACAACAACAACAACAAAAAACCTAGCAGAAGAGCACATGAGAAGGCACAAGAAACAGAGACCAATTCATTTGCACACTCAGAAATCCCATAAAAACACTAAACTGGAAGCTGTGTGTGTGTGTGTGTGTGTGTGTGTGTGTGTGTGTGTGTGTGTGTGTTTACATACGAAGTTGAAGATTTTCCTTTCAAGATTTGTGAAGGATTGTGTTTGAATATTGATGAAGATTGCATTGAATCTGTAGATCACTTTTGGTATGGTAGTCATTTTTGCTATGTTAATCCTATCCATCAATGAGCATGTGAGATCTTTCCATATTCTGATATCTTCTTCAATGTCTCAAAGTTTTTATCATAGAAGTCTTTCACTCGCTGGGGTAGAGTAACTCCAATATATTTTATATTATTGAGGCTATTGTGAAGTGTGTTGTTTCCCTGATTTCTTTCTCAGTCCATTTTTCATTTGTATTTAGGAAGGTGAGTTATGTGAGTTAATTTTATATCTAAATAATTTGCTGAAGGTGTTTATCAGATGCAGGAATTCCCTGGTGGAATTTTTAGGGTTACTTACGTATATCATCATATCATTTGCAAATTAAGATACTTTGACTTCTTCCATTCCAATTTGAATCCTTTTGATATCCCCCAATTGTCTTATTTGCTCTAGCTGAGAGGTCAAGTACTGGCTGAGAAAGGAGAATCTCTGTGCAAGTTCGAATCTACCCTGTTATACTTGGTGAGTTCCAGACCAGCCTAGTCTAAATAGTGAGTATAGGCAATCCAAGGCTATAAAGTGAGGCCTTTCTCAAAAGAAGAAAAGAAAAAAAAAAGAAAAAAGGAAGTCTGGGGAGATGGCTCAGAGATTCAGATGCCCTTCGCCCATGAACAAGCTTGAAGTGGTTGTGCTCAATTGTAGCCCTAGCACTTGGGGGAAGGAGACAGGTGAATACTTCTGGACAGCTAAAATAGTGAGCTCAAGCTTTAGTGAGAAGGCTCCTTTCAAATGACAAAGTGGCAAGTGATAAAAAGGACACCTAACTTCAACCTCTGCTGGTTAACACACACTCCCCCCCCCCACAGATGGATATACACATACATCACATAGTACATACAAAAAATAAATAAATGACAATTTTTAAGACACAGATAAAGTGATAGTACATTTTTTTCATATGCATATTTCCAAATATACGTATAAATCCTTCAGAACCAATTTGGAAGGACACAAGTCAATCCAATCATGGCAGCTGCCTTCAGGAAGGGGATGAAGAAGACTCTGGTAGAAGATATTTAACCTTATTTGTAATAGTTCAACTCTATTTATAAAAAGTTTACTTACATACTAATTTAAATATTCTACAACATGTGTATGCATCAAAACATCACATGGTACTCCATAAGTATGTACAACTTTTATGTGACAATAATTTTTAAAAGAAACAGTGATTTCAGACTGACAACTCTAATTTGATTTATAATTTTGATAGACATTTAAAAATGTACCAGTGAGCCCTGGAAGATACATGAAACCAACATAGATCACACTGCCAACTAGGACTTAATTTTCATGTGCCGTCACTTCTCCACCTCTAAGGTTTAATTATGAATGCATTTTAAAGAAACTCACTATTTTGTATAACTAATGTATGCTAATCAGGAGTGCATCTACCTAATAGGACCATTATTTAAGTTATATAATAATGATTGCAACTTACTAAAGGGAGAAAATGTGGTGGTCAGTTAATGTAAGCTATGGTACAGTTCTCATTATCAAGCAGCGTCCAGGTCTTCATGCACCAAGCTCTTGTGAGGTAATCAGCATGAGTCAGCCTCCTGTGTCTTACCAGTTCTGGGACACTGAGCAGATCAGGTTTCTAAGACTACAAGACTGAAAATCTAAATTGGACTGACGATGAAAGCACCCAGGCAATGCCAGCCAACAGGGTCTATTGCTAGCCAGCTAGCTACCGTTCTTAGTGATAGCTCACGTCTGCCATTCCTGATCCACTTATGATACTAGGAGGTGAAGGGAGATCTATGCAGAAGGAATATAAACAGTAGCAAATGTATGTGTCAACAGGTGGTGGTGTGGGGCATGACGGATGGTTTCAAATTTTGATTTCACTTTTTTGTATTTTGCAAGTTTTCTTCGGTGATCCTATATTATTTTAATGCTTTGAAAATGTGTTTAGATAATATTGAGATGAAAAAAGTCCAGAGGACAGACACTTGAAGGGGACAAGGGTAGAGAAAAAGGTGGCTGAGGCTATAGTCTGAGTGAAAGCAAGCTATCAGGGAGTTAGGGACCCGAGCAGGGGGATACTCTCCAAATTGAACTCCCCTTTCCTGTGCACTAAGGCCTTGAAGTGGCTTATTTGCCAGTCACTGCATTTGTGTAGGTAGTGACTGCAATGGAAACTATTTGCCTGCCTGCCCGAGAAGTCCGTGTCACTGTATTGAACTGCATCACTGACTGGCTGTTTAACCAGAAAATCCCAGCTCAGCGTTCTTGAGCACTCAGCCTTCAATCTTCATTAGCAAAGATTCATTAGTCACCTTCCAAGGTGCCTATTTGTTATACTTAGTGAGGACGAGGCCATGGCGGCGGTGGCGGTGGTTCAGAAGCAGCTTGTAAGGAGAGAAGAAACTTAAGAAGAAAAAAAAGATGAATGAAAATGCAAAATCACTGTGGCCCGAGGGAGGTGGCCAGGGAAGGCTTAGATTTAGAACTCGAAAGGTCAAGCGACAGTCTCACGCTTACCCCGCAATTCAGAAAGCAGGTGGTACTCCAGCTGAGCCTTGACTGGGGTGCAGGGTTTGGAACAGTAGAGAAAAAAAGATGGGGGGTGGGGACTGTAGAGCAAGGAAGCAAACGCCCTGGGGACTTCTTGCAGGAGGCAGATTCCCCAAGCCTGTCACAGTGTCCTCTGCAGCCTTCTTCCCTAACCCCTCTCCCGCTTTATTTTCAGCTGAATCTTTGTTGTGGTGGCAACACTAGGGGGAAGCCTGCCAAAGCAGGTACTCCACTGCCAGCTGTCCCACCAAGGCCACCCTCGGTTGCTGCTCGCTCTTTGCCCTGTTCCCTGCCTGCAACACTTACTTCCTCAAAGATCTCTAACTGCTTCTTCCTTCCCACGCCCTGGACTCGCGCGCGTCTCTAAGGAGCCAATAACCCCAGGGAGCTCTCTTTTGTTTGGTTTCAGAGTTTAATCCGACTTTTTTTGTCAAAGATCCGGAAATCGAACCGCTCAGCCCTTGAGCGCAAATGCGCGTAGTCTCTCCTTTCACTTTCCAAGTTCCCGTGGGTTCCTAAAACTAGTCCCTCAGAAGTGAGAGCAACAGCCTGTGCACACAACAGGCGTGCAAAATTAAAATAGTCACTTGGAATGTTTCAAAAATAACCTCAGGAGAGCACATTGCCTACGGCGACACATTCTGGGCGGAGGGCCGCCCCCCCCCCCCCCCCCCCCCCCGCCACGCGCCCCAGCGGCCAGCCCATGGGCGCAGCGCGCAGCTGCAGGACCCACGCCCCGCCCTCGCGTGCTCGCCAGGGGAGGCGGGGCCGCGGCCGCTGACCCGCCGCAGTTGCCAGCCTGGAGGCTCCGAGCTGCTGAGGTCTCCCTCAGTCCAACGGAGGATGCCGGTTCGGCTCCCGGGGGTCATGGGAGACTGAGTGGAGACCGGGGACTTTGCGAGTTGAAGCCTAGACCACGGGAAGCTGAGCCGCCACCTAAAGTGGACTCCGAGACCGCTGGAGCGGGGCGCCGCGCGGGAACCATCGGCCAAGCGAGTGAGCGTGCACTCCGAAGGTTTCCGCAGGCCTGGTGTCCAAGCTTCCCCTGAGTGTGGACTGGGGGATTAGGGACTTGGTGCGATGAGGAGTCGGAGTAACTCAGGGGTCCGCCTGGACGGCTATGCTCGGCTGGTGCATCAGACCATCCTGTGCCATCAGGTAAGAGTAAGCAAGGGTGAAGTGTGAGCAGTTGGACACTGACCCTGGGTGAACCCTCGAAAGCGTTTGTCTGTGGGGAGGCCCTAAAAGATCCTGCAGGAAAGTTACACGTTGAACCTGAGGAAGAACCAAAGTGTGGCATGAATAACCACAACTCCCACCCCTTTGCAGTAATTCCAGTAACTACCCACTTCCCCCCACTCCCGGCTACAGGTGGGTACCAGGAGCACTTGTTTACTGACACCCTCACCCCGGGTTTCAGCCATCTACTTCTACTCCCCGCAAAGATGTAGGAGAACATTTAGCCATCCTAAGAGACCTTAGACTATTGCCAAGGTCAAGGCACATTGTGTATACTTCTGTTTAAATAGTTTTGCTCCGTGGCTTAGGCTGGCCTTGAACTTGGAAGCCACAGTCTCCTGAGTTTGGATAACAGATCATAAACCAGTGGGTTTTTTGTTGTTGTTGTTGTTTGTTTCCTAAGTTGTTTTTGTTTTGTTTGTTTGCTGGAGACAGGATTTCACCCTGTAACCCAGGCTGACCTCAAACTCTCCATCCTCCTGCTTCAGCCCCTCAGTGCTGGAATTACAGGTATACACCACTGCACCTGGCTAATGTATACTGTTTGGAGTTGTTTGGTTTGTTTTTGAAACCAAGTCTTACTCTGTAGCCCATGATGGACAGAAACTCAGTGTGTAGCCAAGGCTGGCCTTGAAGTAGCATCAGTCTCCTGCTCAGTCTCTCCAGCCAAGAAATTACAGGCATAAGGCATCACACCTGACTGTATGTATTTCTAAATATATTTTTTACTCCTTTACTTCGTTCGTAGTTGAATTTAACTGAAAAATTACATTTTTAAAAAATACTTTTAGCAATTCTTAGTAATACATTTGATAATAACTTTAATAGTGCCTTTATTTTAATAATACCCACATTTGGATTTGTAAGCCTCCAACCGGCTCTTTCTCAGTCTTAAGATAGCATACGGAAAGAGAACAAGCTTTCTGTTACAAAACAAGTATGTTCTGCAACACTGATTAACATCAGTAGCACACTGACTATTCCATAGTACTTGAATTGTATACCTGAAATTTGCTGAAAGAGTAAATCCCACCACATCAAAGTGAGGTGATGGCTACATTAGCATGATTGCGCTAATCATTTCACCATAGATTCGTGTATGTGTCAAATTAACCTGTTGCATACTGTAAATCTGTATAAATTTATTGTCAGTTATAACTCAGTAAAGCTGGGGGATAATGTCTGCCTGAAATTGGTAAAAAAAAAAAAAAAAGTTCTAAAACTCAAGAATGGGGAAGTAGGAGAAAGACTAAGATTTCCAAATAAACTATTCCATAGATTATGTTTCCTTTTACACTCTGAAGTTAGCTGCCTGTCCTCTCTTGGTTGATCTTGCAGAATCCAGTGACAGGACTGCTTCCAGCCAGTTATGATCAGAAAGATGCCTGGGTCCGAGATAATGTGTACAGCATCCTGGCTGTGTGGGGTTTGGGCCTGGCATATCGGAAAAACGCAGACCGTGATGAGGACAAGGCGAAGGCCTATGAGCTGGAGCAGGTAATCCAAACAGAATCACGTAGAGATGTGGAGCTGTGTGTGGTTGTGGTAGGGTGAGTGGGAGCTAAAGGAAATGTCGCTCGTAGGCCATCCTGCTGAAATTGCATTCTATAAAGTTTCCATGTACTCTGACTGAAGCAGTTTGATTTGGTTATTGCAGTGGAAACTTGAAACTTGCAGATTCAAGGAAAGGGGTGCAGTATATTCACTACTTTTCAAAATCCTACCCTGATAGTCCTAAAGTTAATAATCCTCTAAGTGTATTTTCAGGTTCCACCATTTTGTTTTCATTGAGAAGACTATTTGGGAGCAGATAAGTACTATTTTACTTATTTTTGAAAAATAATTGTAGTATTTATATACACATAACTGGCACAAATCAACAGGCCTTCCTCATCAGACAGAAGTACGACTGTGTTGATTTTTAAAGTTATGACCACTATTTTAGAGAGCTTGTTGCCTGCCTCGGGACAAATTAAAGTCAGCATTAGGAGATGATTTTAAGCCAACTTTTAAGGCATCTTCCCCTCAGTAAATTAGCATCCTTTAAGGAACTTCTGAGCACAAACGGAACTACATCCTCTCAAGTGTCTAAAAGAGCAATAAGTTGGCATTGTTTGGATTCCATAAACTCTGTAATGATAAAGTACTCTGCTATTAGTTGTAAGTATACGTGGATCTGTTGCCATTAGAGAAGAGCCTTACCAGACCAGCCATTTTCTCCTGTCGTTTCCCTTGAACTCCATTTGTGATCTGTAAGTCAGGATATTGGGATTTGGTATTTTTAAGAGTAGCAATATAATCAGAAGCTGTAGTTGCCGGCAGTGGGACAAGTCTCACTGTATTGTCAATAGCAATAGCATAATAGCAATAGACACAAAACTTAATGGAGTTTTTGCTCTAGCCTAGGAAGTATAGACCTTTTGTAGAAATAATGCCATAATAGAAATTTGGAAAATGTAGGAATGGTTTTTTTAAAACCCCTAGTCCTGTATCCTACTGAATGTTTTGGTATTGTGATACTTTAGTACTTTGGTAGCTTGTTCCTTGTATTGATTGCTATAGATTAATATCAGCAGAACTGTAAATACATGTCTGATATAATTTGATCAAAACATTTCAAGATCATTAGAATAAATCTGTTGTCGCATCATAATGCTGATTTGGTTTCTTGCCTTATTTGACCCAAGTGGAAAAATGAGGAAAAAGCTGAATTGCCAGTTCTAAAATTTTAGTGTTCTGTTATATGACCTTTCACATAGCTGAAAATATTTTTTTTTCTCTTTTGGTTTTTTTTTTAATTTTTTTTAATTTATTTATTTATTAAGGATTTCTGCCTCGTCCCCACAACCGCTTCCCATTTCCCTCCCCCTCCCCCGATCAAGTCCCCCTCCCTCATCTGCTCGAAGAGCAATCAGGGTTCCCTGACCTGTGGGAAGCCCAAGGACTGCCCACCTCTATCCAGGT
This sequence comes from Microtus oregoni, assembly GCF_018167655.1. NCBI lineage: Eukaryota > Metazoa > Chordata > Mammalia > Rodentia > Cricetidae > Microtus > Microtus oregoni. Next base: position 67,372 of record NW_024544960.1, read on the forward strand.
CTCGTAAGGTGTGCATTCAAACTGCCTAGGCTCCCACAAAGCCAGTACGTGCAGTAGGGTCAAAAACCCACTGCAATTGTTCTTGAATTCTCAGTATTCCTCATTGTCTGCTATGTTCAGCTAGTCCGGATTTATCCCATGCTTTTTCAGACCTAGGCCAGCTGGCCTTGGTGAGATCCCAATAGAACATCCCCATTGTCTTAGTGTGTGGGTGCACCCCTCGTGGTCCTGAGTTCCTTGCTCGTGCTCCGTCTCCTTCTGCTCCTGATTTGGACCTTGAGATTTCTGTCCGGTGCTCCCGTGTGGGTCTCTGTCTCTGTCTCCTTTCATCGCCTGATGAAGGTTAATATTCCTGAGGATGCCTATGTGTTTGTCTTTGGATTCACCTTATTTAGCTTCTCTAGGAACATGAATTATAAGCTCAATGTCCTTTATTTATGGCTAGAAACCAAATATGAGTGAGTACATCCCATGTTCCTCTTTTTGGGTCTGGCTTACCTCACTCAGGATAGTGTTTTCTATTTCCATCCATTTGTATGCAAAATTCAAGAAGTCCTTGTTTTTTACTGCTGAGTAATACTCTAATATGTATATATTCCATACTTTCTTCATCCATTCTTCCGTTGAAGGGCATCTAGGTTGTTTCCAGGTTCTGGCTATTACAAACAATGCTGCTATGAACATAGTTGAGCATATACTTTTGTTGTATGATAGGGCCTCTCTTGGGTATATTCCCAAGAGTGGTATTGCTGGATCCAGGGGTAGGTTGATCCCGAATTTCCTGAGAAACCGAAACACTGCTTTCCAGAGTGGTTGCACAAGTTTGCATTCCCACCAGCAATGGGTGAGTGTACCCCTTTCTCCACAACCTCTCCAGCAAAGGCTATCATTGGTGTTTTTTATTTTAGCCATTCTTACAGGTGTAAGGTGGTATCTTAAAGTTGTCTTGATTTGCATTTCCCTGATCGCTAAGGAAGTTGAGCATGACCTTAAGTGTCTTTTGGCCATTTGAAGTTCTTCTGTTGAGAATTCTCTGTTCAGCTCAGTGCCCCATTTTATAATTGGGTTGATTAGCCTTTTACGGTCTAGTTTCTTGAGTTCTTTATATATTTTGGAGATCAAACCTTTGTCAGTTGCAGGGTTGGTGAAGATCTTCTCCCAGTCAGTGGGTTGTCTTTTTGTCTTAGTGACAGTGTCCTTTGCTTTACAGAAGCTTCTCAGCCTCAGGAAGTCCCATTTATTCAATGACGCCCTTAGTGTCTGTGCTGCTGGGGTTATACATAGGAAGTGGTCTCCTGTGCCCATGTGCTGTAGAGTACTTCCCACTTTCTCTTCTATCAGGTTCAGTGTGTTCGGACTGATATTGAGGTCTTTAATCCATTTGGATTTGAGTTTTGTGCATGGTGATAGATATGGATCTATTTTCATTCTTCTACAGATTGACATCCAGTGTTGCCAGCACCATTTGTTGAAGATGCTCTCTTTTTTCCATTGTATACTTTTAGCTCCTTTATCGAAGATCAGGTGTTCATAGGTTTGTGGGTTAATGTCAGGGTCTTCTATTCGATTCCATTGGTCGACTTCTCTGTTTTTATGCCAATACCAAGCTGTTTTCAATACTGTAGCTCTGTAATAGAGTTTGAAGTCAGGGTGAAAGACCCCCGTGGTAGGCAGTCTTTCAGACTGGGGAGACCCTCCCAAGGAACAGCGAGACCACTCTCCGGATGCAAACAGCAAGAGGCTTTTATTGAGTACACAGGTACCTGGGGCGGCTTAGTCTTTCGGGAGACAAGCGCGCCTGCAGACTGGGGGAAGGTCTTTTTATAGGAAAGAGGGCAGCAGAAGCAGATTACAGAAGCAAATGCATCGTTAGTGGTCAGTTGGAATGGGGCAAGGGGCACAGGTGGTTTTTCCTCTCCCAGCACAGATGTATGGGAACAGATATCCTGTTAATTGATGTCCTGTCCTAATCTATGGATATAAAGATCCTGTTTTGCAGCCAGGGACCCTGACCTTACTCTGCACTTACAGTCGTTCGTCAAAAGCTTTGTGAAATGACGTTACAGCAGATAAGCTGGGATCTTTCATAGGGGGAGTTGTCTCTTCTGTGAATTACTGATATTCTAAGTTGGGCACATGTGCTGACTATAGGCATCCTGTTTCCCTAAGCAAACGGGATGTTCTCATTAGAGCAGGCCAGCTGCGGGTTCCTTATCGCTTGGGGCCAGATGGCTGACCGGCTGACCGCAGATATCTCGCCTGGCTTCTCCGCCCTTGTTCTCAAGTCGAACTTCCCTGCTCTAATTACTTGCGTTGCTCCAAAGTTTAAGCCTTGCAAAATGGCGTTACTGCTGCTTAATGAGTGGGGGTCTTTCAAGGGATGGTAATGCCTCCAGACAATCCTTTATTGTATAAGATTGTTTTGGCTATCCTGGGTTTTTTGTTTTTCCATATAAAGTTGATTATTGTCTTCTCCAGATCTGTGAAGAATTTTGATGGGATTTTGATGGGGATTGCATTGAATCTATAGATTGCTTTTGGTAGAAATGCCATTTTTACTATGTTGATCCTCCCAATCCAAGAGCAAGGGAGGTCTTTCCATTTTCTAGTGTCTTCTTCAATTTCTTTCTTCAAAGACTTATAGTTCTTGTCAAGTAGATCTTTCACTTCCTTGGTCAGGGTTACCCCAATGTATTTTATGCTATTTGTGGCTATCGTGAAAGGTGATGCTTCTCTGATTTCCCTCTCTGCTTCCTTATCCTTAGTGTATAGGAAGGCAACTGATTTTTTGGAGTTGATTTTGTATCCTGCCACATTACTAAAGCTGTTTATCAGCTGTAGGAGTTCTTTGGTAGAATTTTTGGGGTCGCTTATGTACACTATCATATCATCTGCAAATAACGAAAGCTTAACTTCTTCCTTTCCAATACGAATCCCCTTGATCTCCTTATGTTGTCTTATTGCTATTGCTAGAATTTCAAGCACTATATTGAAGAGGTATGGAGAGAGTGGACATCCTTGTTGTGTTCCTGATTTTAGTGGGATGGCTTTGAGTTTTTCTCCGTTTAATTTAATGTTAGCTGTTGGCTTGTTGTAAATAGCTTTTATTATATTTAGGTAGGACCCTTGTATCCCTATTCTCTCCAAGACCTTTATCATAAAGGGGTGTTGAATTTTGTCGAATGCTTTTTCAGCATCTAGTGAAATGATCATGTGGTTTTTTTCTTTCAGTTTATTTATATGGTGGATTACATTGATAGATTTGCGTATGTTGAACCAGCCCTGCATCTCTGGGATGAAGCCTACTTGATCATAATGGATAATTTTTCTTATGTGTTCTTGGATTCGGTTTGCCAGTATTTTATTGAAAATTTTTGCGTCGATGTTCATGAGTGAGATCGGTCTGTAATTCTCTTTCTTGGTTGGGTCTTTTTGTGGTTTTGGTATCAGGGTAACTGTAGCTTCATAAAAGGAATTTGGCAATGACTCTTCTGATTCTATATTGTGAAATACATTAAGGAGTATAGGTATTAGTTCTTCTTGGAAGTTCTGGTAGAATTCTGCATTGAAACCATCTGGTCCTGGGCTTTTTTTCGAAGGGAGATTTTTGATAACCATTTCTAATTCTTCGCGAGAGACCGGTCTATTTAGATCATTCACCTGGTCTTGGTTTAGCTTTGGTATATGATACTTATTTAAAAAAATGTCCATTTCTTTTGTATTTTCCAGTTTTGTGGCATACAGGCTTTTGTAGTAAGATCTAATGATTCTCTGAATTTCCTCTGTGTCTGTGGTTATGTCCCCCTTTTCATTTCTGATCTTATTTATTTGCGTGTTCTCTCTCTGTCGTTTAATTAGTTTGGATAGGGGTTTGTTGATCTTGTTGATTTTCTCCAAGAACCAGCTTTTTGTTTCATTGATTCTTTGGACTGTTTTCCGTGTTTCTATTTTGTTGATTTCAGCCCTCAGTTTTATTATTTCCAGTCTTCTACTTCTCCTGGGCGCGTCTGCTTCTTTTTTCCTAGAGCTTTCAGGTGTGTTTTTAAGTCCCCAATGTATGCATTCTCCGTTTTCTTTAAGTGGGCACTTAGTGCTATGAACTTTCCTCTTAGCACTGCTTTCATTGTGTCCCATAGGTTTGAGTATGTTGTCTCTTTATTTTCATTAAATTCAAGGAAGACTTTAATTTCTTTCTTGATTTCTTCCTTGACCCAGGTGTGGTTCAGTAGTTGACTGTTCAGTTTCCATGAGTTTGTCGGTTTTTTGGGGGCAGCGTGGTTGTTGCCTTCTAACTTTAATCCGTGATGATCTGATAAGACACAGGTGGACACTGATATTTTTTTGTATCTGTGGAGGTTTCCTTTGTTTCCGAGTATGTGGTCAATTTTTGAGAAGGTTCCATGAGCTGCAGAGAAGAAGGTATATTCTTTCCTATTTGGGTGGAATGTTCTATAGATGTCTGTTAAGTCCATTTGCTTCATTACCTCCAATAATTCTCTTAATTCTCTATTAGGTTTCTGTCTGATTGACCTGTCCCTTGGAGAGAGAGGTGTGTTGAAGTCTCCTACTACTAGTGTGTGTGGTCTGATGTCTGCCTTGAGTTCTAGTAATATTTCTTTTACATAAGTAGGTGCTTTTATATTGGGGGTGTATATATTCAGGATTGAGACGTCCTCCTGATGAATTGTTCCTGTTATGAGTATAAAGTGACCGTCTCGGTCTCTTCTGATTGATTTTAGTTTGAAGTCAGTTTTGTTAGAAATTAGTATGGCCACACCTGCTTTTTTCTTAGGACCATTTGCTTGAAACACCTTTTCCCAACCCTTTACTCTGAGTAGGTGCCTGTCTTTGTGGTTGAGATGTGTTTCTTGCAAACAGCAGAATGTTGGATCCTGTTTTCGTATCCAATCTTTTAGCCTGTGCCTTTTTATAGGTGAATTGAGCCCATTAATATTAAGTGATATTAATGACCAGTGGTTGTTTACTCCGGTTATTCCTTTTGCTTTTGGTAGTAGAGATTGTGTGTCTCCCTTCTTTGAGATGTGCTCGTGAAGGGTCATTAGATGCCTGGGTTATTGTAGGCAGTGTTGGCAGTGTTGGATTCCTTGGGTTGCGATTTTCCTTCTATTACTTTCTGTAGGGCTGGATTTGTGGCTACGTATTGTTTAAATTTGTTCTTATCCTGGAATGTCTTGTTTTCTCCATTGATAATGAACGATAGCTTGGCTGGGTATAGTAGTTTGGGTTTGCATCCATGGTCTCTTAGCTTCTGCAGAACCTCTATCCAGGACCTTCTGGCTTTCATAGTTTCCATCGAGAAGTCAGGTGTAAGTCTGATCGGTTTACCTTTATAAGTTACTTGCCCTTTTTCTTTTGCAGCTCTTAATATTCTTTCTTTAACCTGTATATTTTGTGTTTTGATTATTATATGGCGAGGAGATGTTTTTCTTTGATCCAGTCTGTTTGGTGTTCTGTATGCTTCTTGAATATTTAAATGAATATCTTTCTTTAAGTTGGGAAAGTTTTCTTCCATAATTTTGTTGAAAATATTTTCTGGGCCTTTGAGCTGTGACTCTTCTCCTTCTTCTATTCCTATTATTCTTAGGTTTGGTTTTTTTATTGTGTCCCATAGTTCCTGAATGTTTTGTGTTGAGAATTTGTTGGCTTTGCTGTTTTCTTTGATCTGTTCGTTTATTTTCTCTATGGTGTCCTCAGCATCTGAGAGTCTTTCTTCTAGCTCTTGTATTCTATTGATTATGCTTGTTTCTGTAGACTCTGCTCGTTGGCCTAGATTTTCCATATCCAGCTGGTCCTCAGTTTGTATTTTCTTCTTTGCCTTCATTTCAGTTTTCAATTCTTGAACTGTTTCCATTACCTGTTTGATGGTTTTTTCTTGGTTTCCCAGGGTATCATGTACGTATTTACTCATTTCTTCAAACTTTTTGTTATACTTCTCATCCATTTCTATAAGGGCATTTTTTACATGTTGTTTAAGGGACTCTATTATCTTCATAAAGTCAATTTTTTCCACTTCTTCTGTGTTAGGTTGTTCAAATACTTCTGTTGTAAGATCATTGGGTTCTGATGTTTTCATGTTGTTTTTCGGATTATTGGGTGAATTCTTGCCTTGGCGCCTGCCCATCTCCTCCTATTGATCCTATCCAATGGGTCCTTTAAAAACCGGATCAGGTTTCCCTGCTGGCCAAGGGCTCCGCTTACAAAATGCCCTCACTCTCTTTCGTGGTTCCTGCTGCAGGCCAAGAACCCTCTCACCCCTCCGAAGGATCTTCAGGACAGGACCAGGCTCCCCTTGTGCCAGTGACCTGGCCAACCAAAGGCCTACCTCTTTGATTCAATTGTAGTAGGGCGATCTGCTCTCCTTATTGCACGCCTGTCCCCGCCGCTTGGGTCTGCCGCTGCGCTGGTCCCCGAAAGCCTCTTCCTGTATGCGGTGTTGCTCCGCCGCGTCTGGCCGCCGCCGCTCTGCCTCTGTGCGTCCGGCCGCGCCGCCGCTCTGCCCCTGAAAATATTTTTGTATCACCTTATTAGTAACTTTATAATGTTTCAGTATAGAAAAGCTTTTGTGGGAATTACTAAATTTTATATGAATTTGTTTAAAGGATCAAAATAAATTTGATTATTAGGTCTGATGTTTTAAAAACTTATGTCAGCATTAATTTAGAAACCCACCCATCTTTGTAAAGGGTCAGATGGTCAATATGTTTGGCATATAGTTCACTTGTCTCTAATTACTCTGCTCTGTAGGTATAACAGAAAAGAACCAAAGATAATATGTAAAGAATTAGCATGGCAATATTCCAATAACTGTATAGACAGAAACAGTGATGGGTTGGATTTGTCCCTGGCCCAGATGAGTAATCTAAACTCTGGCCATACGTTGGAATTGCTTGGAAAAGCTTTTCAGAGATATCCTTACTGGACCTTACTTTAAAACAATTTGAGATTCTAATATAGACAGATCTAATATTGTGCCTAGATAATAAACTGACCTGTAACTAGTAAATGAACATAGATTAAATCCAGTATATCCATGGGTTAAATTTCTACCTACTGCCAACTTAACATTACTGTATAGATTTTCCCCAAAACCGTGTTAATCATTTTATACTCTTTGTTTCAACTGTTATTTTAGCTTCTCTCCTCATAAAAATTTGAGAATAGACGAGAATTGTGGATGAGAAGAAATAGGTTTAACTAACTTCTATATTCTATATTGGAATTATTCATAGGTATGCTTTTACAAATGTCCCCTTTCTTGGGGCATATAGATATAATATCATAGCTATAAAAATAAATACTCAGGTAAATCAAGGGTCTCTCTTTGACTGCTTCCACTTCTGATTATTTTATTCTCTTGTTTTCCTCTCTCATCTTTTTTTTCATGGCTTTTCTATTGCCTCTATGCAAATCTGTTCCTTTGACTCTGATCTTACTTGTGATCCAAACTCCAGTTTTCATTTGGTCTTAATAGTTTTCTCTGTGTATTCTGTGGCTCTTCAAACTCTGTGTGCTTGAAAACCCACCTTTCCAAGTAAAACCAAACCAGTACTAGGACCAAACAGTAGTGAATTGTCACTCTTTCTCTTAAAGGTGTCCTCATTTTATGGGCACCCTCCACAGTATTACTTTAAAAATTGCTCATAGTATGATCTGTGGGACACAAGGCCAATTTAAGGTCTTCTAGATTGTGAAACAGAAAGCTTTGTAGAGAATTGGAGAAGCTATTCTATGCTGATATGTTCTAAAACATATTCACTACTTATGCCAGGCATGCATATGATCTGTATATATACAAATAATCAAAACACCCATACATATAAAATGAAAAAAATCTTTAAAAAATAAAATGAAAAAAATTCAAAGATGCTATGGAGACTGTAGGGTATATACCATGTAAGTTGACGTGTTCCTTTTCTCTAGCTGTTTCATCTCCCCTGTTAGATGGTTGCCTTATTTTTAGGTAAAACTTCCAAACTTATATTATTATTTAAATCCAAGGAATCATAGCCTATGGCTTTTGATTTAATTTTTTAGCTGCAATCTGCTTCTGTGTACCTATAAAGTAAATGCCATGTAACTAGAACCCAGGATAGGGTTACTTGTTCTCCAAAGGTTCATGTACCGACTGAAGTTGCTGAGTCAGTGTTCTTGTAGCTCAGTATGTTTATAACAGCCCTTGTTTCCATTTATTTCTGCAGAGTGTAGTGAAGTTAATGAGGGGACTGCTGCACTGCATGATCAGACAGGTATGGCAATGGTAACAACGCATAATCAAGACAGTATCCTAACAACTTCCCAATAATGCCTATAGCCTTTTTTTCAGATTCACAAATAGTACACTCTAATTTTAGAAAGTTTGGAACTCTCGGTGGGGATGTCACAGAGACTTACACCACCCTATTACAATGGGAATATTCCCTTCCAGGATTTTTCCTCCTTTTACAAATAATTGTTTAGAACTGTTTAAACTCTTAGGTCCCAGATCAGTTTTAGTAATAAATTTTTAGATTTTAAAAGATAGCAAAGTACATGTATCATATAATTTCTCATATATTCAGTGGAAAGAGAAGAATACTCTACAATATAAAAACATTTCTTGATAGGAAGTCATTCCTTTTACTGTAAATGGAATAAAGCGTATACATACCCCTATATTGATTTGAATTTAGTGTTTCCACCAGATGAGATTTGATGATGTAAAATGTAATTAGAAAAAATCAAAGTATTTTTAATTTTATAATTGGAGGACAAAGGATCTTGAACTTGAAGTAATTGGCATTCCCTGACATTGAGTGTAGCTGAATATTCTTTTGTATGTGAATTGGAAATCTGCAGTCCCTTACTGGTGAATTACTTGCTAGAGCTTTACCCTCCTTTTGTTGACAGCTTATTTGTTTTTCCTCCTACTGAGTTCTTGTACATTAAGGATATTAATCATTGTCACATACATTGCAAATATTTTTACAGTTATGTTTTGAGTTTATGACATTTTCTCCACACAAACATTTTTAGTAATAAACCTTTATTCTAGGATCTTAAAACATGTACATATTTAATCTGACTTAACTTTGTGAAAGTAGAAAGAAATCAATGCTCAACTTCTAAACTTATCTACAAATGACTTTTCAATATATATACAATTAATTGTTGTATATATCTTTTTACTAGTTTGTTCACATATATCATTTTTTCTCTCTGTCTTTTCTGCTTCATTTGTATTTCAGATATGTATACTTTCTATCTTATTGAGTATGTATAGTCACAAATTAATGAACATATTTAAGATGTCCTGGTTATTATACATCAGAGGCATAAATAATAACAACTACATTTCAGGAATTAGGTCAAGAAACTATTGCCTTATACCCAAGGTTTCCTGTCTGGACTTTTGCACTCCCCCACCCCCACCCCCGCTCGCTCACTCACAAGGCTCCCCCCTGCCCCGTGTGTGTGTGTGTGTGTGTGTGTGTGTGTGTTACAAAATGAACCCAGGGCCTTATGCATCCTCAGAAACACATTATCACTAAACTTATACCCCAGCTCCCAATGGTTTTCTTCTAATTTGTTATTTCAGCTTTCT